>NW_024572078.1:0-273567 GCF_018153835.1 Drosophila eugracilis | reverse complement strand
AAATTCAAGAACAGAAAAATACATGGGTCAACTACAGAAACATTTTTCAAAACAATTTAAGTCGCAACTCACTGAAATATGTTCAAAATATAGTGATATATTCTGACTTGAAACGAGATCAATCACAACAAATAATTTTACAAACAAAGAATTAGAGTAAAGGATAAAGAACCAGTGTACATAATAAATTACAGAACACTACATAGTCATCAAGAAGAGATAAAAGGCAAGTAAATAAGCTAATAAATGACAATATAATTGAAGAAATCTGTATCCAGTATAATAGCCCTCTTTTATTAGTTGACAAAAAACCACTTCCAGGTTCAGACATTAAGAAATGGGGATAAGTAATAGACTATCGCCAAATAAATAAAAATTACTGTCCGATAAATTTCCCCTACCCAGGTTCGACGACATTTCCATCAACTAGGTAGAGCTAAATACTTTCATGCCTTGACCTTATGTCATGATTTCATCAAAAAAGAGCTAAGAAGAAAGCTCAAGAAATATAACGTCATTTTCAACAAACAATGGATCCTTCACGGACTGCCATTTGGTTTAAAAATAGCACCAAATTCATTTCAGAGAATTATGACAATAGCATTCTCGGGTCTAGAACCATCACAAGCATTCTTTTATATAGGCGATCCAAACGTCATTGGATGTTCAGAGCAACATATGATCAAAAACCTAATCAATGTATTTGAACTCTATAAAAAAATAACCTCAAATTACATCCACAAAAATGTTCATTCTTTATGCACGAGGTGACATTCCTTGCTCAAAAGTGCACAGATAAAGGAATACTTCCAGATGACAAAAGTATGATGTCATCTATGAATTATCCCGTACCACATGATGCGGACAGTGCTAGACGATATCGACGTTTTATAAAAAACTTCGCCGACTATTCACGGCACATAACAAGATTATGTAAAAGGAATGTCCCGTTTTTATGGACGACGAATGCAAAAAGCATTCCTGTATTTAAAAGAAACTTATGGAACCAACCCTGCTGCAATACCCGATTTTAGCAAAGAATTTAGCATAATCACTGATGCAAGTAAGCAAGCGTGTGGAGCAGTTTAACCCAAAACTATAACGAACTCCAACTTCCAATTGCATACGCATCAAGAGCGTTCACAAAAGGCGAAAGCAATAAGTACTACAGAACAGGAATTAGCAGCAATTCACTGGGCGATATTACATTTTCGACCATATATATGGCAAACATTTTACAATTAAAAGCGGATCACAGACCTTTAACATATTTATTTTCCATGGTCAACCCAAGCTCAAAGGTTGACACGTCTGCGGTTAAATTAGAAGAATATGACTTTACAGTCAGTATCTAAAGGGTAAAAGACAATTTTATAGCAGACGCTCTATCACGGATAACAATATCGAATTAAAAGATATACAAAAAAAATCCTGAAAGTCACTACCAGGTACCAAAGTAGACAAATTTCTCAGAAAATAAAAATTAGAATTGCCAAGGCAATCTTCAGAAAAAGCTCCTCAGCCCAACGTATGCAACGTCATAAACAATAACGAAGTACGTAAAGTAGTGACTTTGCATATGACAGATAAGAAAATTATAGCAAGAATAGATATTGGCGATATATATCAAATGAAATATTGGTTTAGGTCAACTATTCCATGGCTTGAAAAAAAGCCAGTATATTAATAAGCTCTGAAAAAATTTCAATAGATAATTTCAAAAATATGGGCAATGAAAGAAATGTCAAAAAATGCCAGAAATCAAAAATAGTAAAACATAATAAGACCCCGTTAATCATAACTGAAACACCAGTAAAAGCTTTTGACAGAGTTATAGTGGATACAATTGGTCATTACCAAAGTCAGAGCAAGGATATGAATATGCAGTTACACTTATGTGACTTGACTAAATATTTAGTAGCTATACCAGTTGCAAACAAAGTGCAACAACAATAGCAAAAGCAATGTTTGAATCTTTTATTCTCAAGTACGGTCCAATGAAGACGTTCATTTCCGGACATGGGAACGGAATATAAGAATTCAATTATAAATGATTTGTGCAATTTTTTAAAGATTAATAATATAACATCTACTGCACACCACCACCAGACCGTTGGAACAGTTGAAAGAAGTCGCAGAACTTTTAATGAATACATACGATCTTATATATCAGCTGATAAAACGATTGGGACGTATGTATTCAATATTTTGTATACTGTTTTAACACGACCCCTTCTGAGCTCATAACTTTTGTCCATATGAATTAGTTTTCGGAAAGACAAGCAGTCTACCAGAATACCTTAATACACATAAGTAGTATAGAACCTGTATACAACATAGATGATTATGCTAGAGAAAGTAAAATATAGACTAGAAGTAGCTTATAAAAGAGCAAGAAATATGCTTGACTTAAATAAACATAAAAATAAGAAATTATATGATTCGAAAGCGAGGAGATACTTTTATCCGTAGGAGATAAAGTTTTACTGAGAAATGAAGTAGGACATAAAGCTAGATTTCAAATACATAGGGCCTTATACAATAGGATAACTCGAAGACAGAGATAATATAATTATATCCGGAAATAATAATAAAAAACAAAACAGTTCATAAGGATAGGATAAAAAGTTTTTTTAATTGTTTTTCCATACACAAATAATAACATAAAAAAAAATATATATATATATATATATTGAATATAAAAATATTTTTTTAATCAATTTCATTTTTCTTTCATCGTTATTAAGAATGATTAAAAAAAAAAAAAAAATTTTTTTTATTTTTATATAATATTTAAATTTTTAACATTTTATAATAAGCAAAAATATAAAAAAATAACTTCACTTTAGTTACGTTATTTTTTTAAAAGGAGGGGGATTTACTATGCGCACTTCATCGAATCTCTACTGTACTTTATATACAGCACCAAGACATACATAATTTATATGTATGCATACACTATGCCCTTTGTTGCAATGTTATTATAAACATCCCAATTCAAGTGCATGTGTAACATGATCGCGATTTTACATGACATAACAAAGAGCGCATAACACATGCCTTCCGCCAATATATAACAACATATGTATACATAATGCAGTTGCTCCGCTGCTGACTTTACCGGCAGCGCAGCTACGCGGTTTAACCTAAGCATAGCCTTAATGATTTTTCAAAACAGATATTGTTCAACAATTGGAGCGACACGTACATGTTTGCTCCAAATAAAAAGATCACAATATTAAATCAATGTGTTTTAATTATAAAGAACCTTATCTAAAGTGATTGCATATGCACCTCACTACACATTAAATTTCATCACTGCTCAAAAAAGATTTTTTCCTTCCGTCTCAACTCCAAGCCCTAAGTTTTCCGACACAAGGGCAGTGTAAGATTTTCTATTCTTCTTCGTCTTCAAATTCTGCAAATTTTTCCATCCGACTCCGTTTTGTGTGTTTCGCCATATTCTCCGCCGTTTTTCGGCCTCCCGTAACCTATTCCGCTATTCGCTTGCCAACGGTCAGGGCATATGTGCATACATATAATATACATACATACAAACATACATTTTTTGGTGCAATTAATCCATGAAAAATTGACCAAAGTGAACAGTGAAATTGTGTGGGACAAAAATAAGGCATAATTAATATTGGCCAGCCGGTGTGAATTAGTTCCGAAAATTTTAAATTCACCGAACAGTCCGCCGCTGGACTAATATTTTTTTTCCCAATCAGTGTTTTTTTTAACACCACATAGCTTTCTGATCCTCCAGTTATACAGTCCACTTATCAACGCTCCACTGTGCCAACCTAAGCCCCACATATATATACATACTTGCATGCATGTCAATATCTTTCCATATATTTTCTGCCTCAATTACAGGAAATAAATAAATGATAAAATTAAATTGAAATAAAATCTGTTTAAAAAAAACACAATTTCACTACAAATCCGTGATAGTATCTCCTAAATTCTCAACCTGGTCGCCTCAGTAGCCGTGTTGTGTTTTTTTTTTTTTTTTTTTTGGTGCTGTTTTTTTCCTTTGGGGTCATGTACGTAAAAGGTGCCGACGGCATGCCGTTTGCAAAACACAAAATTAAAAAAATCAATAAGTTTTGAAAAATAGTTAGAATTCAATATCTACTTACGAGCCACATTTATATAAATATACACATATAGATCGTCATCAATTCTTTTCCAAACGAGCACGTTTTTTTTCCGGTACTTGTCCATTTTCCGTGCCTCTAGCGCAGCTTCTCTCCGCATCAGGCAACATCCGCCTACAATCTCGACAAACCTCGTCTACTTCTGGGTTGTTTTTGGTTCCTGAAGTTTTTTTTTTTTTCACATTCGATTTGTGCTGCACACGACCTTCCTTTCGACATCGGCGCCGCTAGTGCCCACTAGATCCCATTGAGCCCACTGATCGCCAATCCATCCGCGATCTCACCGTTCTCATCACATCAGTGTGTCTCAATCCGCATCTCCGTGGACGCCTCTTTTGAAGCCTAAGGCGACCAGGGCCATTGCAGAATGCATAGAGTGACGAATCCGTCAATACAATCCCCGGTCCTTCACAGAGGCAGACTCGCTCCGTTGTGAAAATGGCTCAAAGTGCGGTCGAAGTGGCGCTGAAAAAGTTCATCGCCACAACAGATCGAATTAGCCAACTTGAGGCTAACATATAAATACCAGGGCGCCCCAGAAACGGAAATAGGCAAACAATACATGTGCGAAGTCCTGGGACCAAATGCTCCAATTGCTAGCCGTGTCCGACGACAATTCGGCCACCTCAACAGTGCTGGAATCAGTACAGCTAAGGTTACTCCGTATATTCGAGTGTATTGCCCAGCTTCGGGAGAAATTGCCTCCCAATCCACTCAGGCTTCCGTCAATGTCCACACGCCCGCGTCTGCCGGCTGCCGGTTACCTCCAGTGGATACCGAGGTCTTTGCGGGTGATTATCTTCGGTGGCCCACCTTCAGAGACTTGTTTACGGCCATTTACATCCAAAACTCGCGGCTCACCACAGTAGAGAAGTTGTTCCACTTGCTGTCCAAAACAATTGGTGACGCACACGCCATTGTTTCTCAAGGCTCCGCTTACCCATGAGGGGTTTGTCGCAGCGTGGCAAAGCCTCACAGACCGTTTTGAGAACTGGCGGCTTTTTGGTCAAGTTGAAGATCCTTTTCAACCTCCAGTCTATTTCTCAAGAGTCCGGGGTCGCGCTGAGGGTGCTCAAAGCACCTGACAGCCCTAGAAATGTCCACCATCAATGTTGAGGCTTGGGACTGTCTCCTGGTATTTATGATTTCCTCAAAGCTCCCCAAAGTCACACTTTCTATGTGGGAGCAATCCGTACATAATAAGGCCGAAATTCCAACATGGAAGGAATTAGATAACTTCCTGACAGAGCGCCATCGCACTCTGGAGGCCATCGACGACGTCAGGCCTAGTGGCTCCGGGCAATTTCCGCCAAGGTCGGGACTTCTTACTGCCCCTGCTCGGAGGCTCAATTCATACGAGACTCGATTGAAAGAAATGTCAAAAATGCCAGAAATCAAAAATAGTAAAACATAATAAGACCCCGTTAATCATAACTGAAACACCAGTAAAAGCTTTTGACAGAGTTATAGTGGATACAATTGGTCCATTACCAAAGTCAGAGCAAGGATATGAATATGCAGTTACACTTATATGTGACTTGACTAAATATTTAGTAGCTATACCAGTTGCAAACAAAAGTGCAACAACAATAGCAAAAGCAATGTTTGAATCTTTTATTCTCAAGTACGGTCCAATGAAGACGTTCATTTCGGACATGGGAACGGAATATAAGAATTCAATTATAAATAGATTTGTGCAATTTTTTAAAGATTAATAATATAACATCTACTGCACACCACCACCAGACCGTTGGAACAGTTGAAAGAAGTCGCAGAACTTTTAATGAATACATACGATCTTATATATCAGCTGATAAAACTGATTGGGACGTATGTATTCAATATTTTGTATACTGTTTTAACACGACCCCTTCTAAGGCTCATAACTTTTGTCCATATGAATTAGTTTTCGGAAAGACAAGCAGTCTACCAGAATACCTTAATACCATAAGTAGTATAGAACCTATATACAACATAGATGATTATGCTAGAGAATATTTACTTTCTAGAAGTAGCTTATAAAAGAGCAAGAAATATGCTTGACTTAAATAAACATAAAAATAAGAAATTATATGATTCGAAAGCGAAGGAGATACTTTTATCCGTAGGAGATAAAGTTTTACTGAGAAATGAAGTAGGACATAAGCTAGATTTCAAATACATAGGGCCTTATACAATAGGATAACTCGAAGACAGAGATAATATAATTATATCCGGAAATAATAATAAAAAACAAACAGTTCATAAGGATAGGATAAAAAAGTTTTTTTTTTTAATTGTTTTTCCATACACAAATAATAACATAAAAAAAAATATATATATATATATATATTGAATATAAAAATATTTTTTTAATCAATTTCATTTTTCTTTATCGTTATTAAGAATGATTAAAAAAAAAAACAAAAAAAAAATTTTTTATTTTTATATAATATTTAAATTTTAACATTTTATAATAAGCAAAAATATAAAAAAAAATAACTTCACTTAGTTACGTTATTTTTCAAAAGGAGGGAGATTTACTATGCGCACTTATCGAATCTCTACTGTACTTATATACAGCACCAAGACATACATAATTTATATGTATGCATACACTGTGACACTTTGTTGCAATGTTATTATAAACATCCCAATTCAAGTGCATGTGTAACATGATCGCGATTTTACATACATAACAAAGAGCGCATAACACATGCCTTCCGCCAATATATAACAACATATATATGTATACATAATGCAGCCGCTCCGCTGCTGACTTTACCGGCAGCGCAGCTACGCGGTTTAGCCTAAGCATAGCCTTAATGATTTTTCACAAAACAGATATTGTCCAACAATTGGAGCGACACGTACATGTTGCTCCAAATAAAAAAGATCACAATATTAAATCAATGTGTTTTAATTATAAAGAACCTTATCTAAAGTGATTGCATATGCACCTCACTACACATTAAATTTCGTTCACACTGCTGCAAGATTTTTTTCCTTCCGTCTCAACTCCAAGCCTAAGTTTTCTGACACAAGGGCAGTGTAAGATTTTCTATTCTTCTTCGTCTTCAAATTCTGCAAATTTTTCCATCCGACTCCGTTTTGTGTGTTTCGCCATATTCCTCGCCGTTTTCGGCCTCCCCGTAGCCTATTCCGCTATTCGCTTGCCAACGGTCGAGGCATATGTGCATACATATAATATACATACATACAAACATACATTTTTTTGGTGCAATTAATCCGCGAAAAATTGACCAAGTGAACAGTGAAATTGTGTGGTGACAAAAATAAGGCATAATTAATATTGGCCAGCCGGTGTGAATTAGTTCCGAAAATTTTTAAATTCACCGAACAGTCCGCCGCTGGACTAATATTTTTTTTCCCAATCAGTGTTTTTTTAACACCACATAGCTTTCTGTTCCTCCAGTTATACAGTCCACTTATCAACGCTCCACTGTGCCAACCTAAGCCCCACATATATACATACTTGCATGCATGTCAATATCTTTCCATATATTTTCTGCCTCCAATTACAGGAAATAAATAAATGATAAAATTAAATTGAAATAAAATCTGTTTAAAAAAAAACGCAATTTCACTACAAATCCGTGATAGTATCTCCTAAATTCTCAACCTGGTCGCCTCAGTAGCCGTGTTGTGTTTTTTTTTTGGTGCTGTTTTTTTTCCTTTGGGGTGAACTACGTAAAGGGTGCCGACGGCATACCCGGTTGCGAAACACAAAATTAAAAAAAATCAATAAGTTTTGAAAATAGTTAGGAATTCAATATCTACTTACGAGCCACATTTATATAAATATACACATATAGATCGTCATCAATTCTTTTCCAAACGAGCACGTTTTTTCCGGTACTTGTCCATTTTCCGTGCCTCTAGCGCAGCTTCTACTCCGCATCAGGCAACATCCGCCTACAATCTCGACAAACCTCGTCTACTTCTGGGTTGTTTTTGGTTCCTGAAGTTTTTTTTCACATTCGATTTGTGCTGCACACGACCTTCCTTTCGACATCGGCGCCGCTAGTGCCCACTAGATCCCATTGAGCCCACTGATCGCAATCCATCCGCGATCTCACCGTTCTCATCACATCAGTGTGTCTCAATCCGCATCTCCGTGGACGCCTCTTTTTGAAGCCTAAGGCGACCAGGGCCATTACAAAAAACGCCCACCCAGCCATAGTAGCATAGAGTGACGAATCCGTCAATACAATCCCCGGTCCTTCACAGAGGCAGACTCGCTCCGTTGTGAAAATGGCTCAAAGTGCGGTCGAAGTGGCGCTGAAAAAGTTCATCGCCACAACAGACAGGCTAACATAAATACCCAGGGCGCCCCAGAAACGGAAATAGGCAAACAATACATGTGCGAAGTCCTGGGACCAAATGCTCCGAATTGCTAGCCGTGTCCGACGACAATTCGGCCACCTCAACAGTGCTGGAATCGAAGTACAGCTAAGGTTACTCCGTATATTCGAGGTGTATTGCCCAGCTTCGGGAGAAAATTGCCTCCCAATCCACTCAGGCTTCCGTCAATGTCCACACGCCCGCGTCTGCAGGCTGCCGGTTACCTCCAGTGGATACCGAGGTCTTTGCGGGTGATTATCTTCGGTGGCCCACCTTCAGAGACTTGTTTACGGCCATTTACATCCAAAACTCGCGGCTCACCACAGTAGAGAAGTTGTTCCACTTGCTGTCCAAAACAATTGGTGACGCACACGCCATTGTTTCTAAGGCTCCGCTTACCCATGAGGGGTTTGTCGCAGCGTGGCAAAGCCTCACAGACCGTTTTGAGAACTGGCGGCTTTTGGTCAAGTTGAAGATCCTTTTCAACCTCCAGTCTATTTCTCAAGAGTCCGGGGTCGCGCTGAGGGTGCTCAAAGCACCTGACAGCCCTAGAAATGTCCACCATCAATGTTGAGGCTTGGGACTGTCTCCTGGTATTTATGATTTCCTCAAAGCTCCCCAAAGTCACACTTTCTATGTGGGAGCAATCCGTACATAATAAGGCCGAAATTCCAACATGGAAGGAATTAGATAACTTCCTGACAGAGCGCCATCGCACTCTGGAGGCCATCGACGACGTCAGGCCTAGTGGCTCCGGGCAATTTCCGCCAAGGTCGGGACTTCTTACTGCCCCTGCTCGGAGGCTCAATTCATACGAGACTCGATTGGTTCCGGGCCGAAAAGGGCTGCGATCTCTGTTCGAGGGAGAACCACCCTATTCGCTTATGTCCGCGTTTCCTAGAAATGAACGTGGATGGGCGCTCTGACTACATTAAGATGAAGCAGTTATGTTTGAACTGTTTTGCCTGAGGGCACCAGCAGCGAGACTGCACGAGCGCCCATACCTGCCGACATCACACCCTCCAGCGCCGCGGCAATCCGTTCGCTACCGCTCCAAGTCCGCCAATTCCAGCCAGGGCTCGACCCGCACAAACTGCCAGGAGCACAAATGGCTCAGAGGATCAGTCGGATGTGCAGGTGTGCTTCGCTTCCGGGTCAGGAGCCGTCCTACTGGGCACGGCCCTTATCAACGTGTGCCATTTGGGGTGCAGTGTTCAGGCACGAGCACTGATAGACTCAGGGTCCGAAGCGACTTTCATAACGGAACGACTGTTCAACCTTGTCAAGCTTCCCTTCGAGACGATTCAAGCCCAAGTGTCCGGTCTTAATCAGACCATTTCCGCGCAGTCTACTAAATTGTGCCATTTCTCCATTCGGTCGCCGGGCTACAATTAGAGACTGCGGCTTACGTTCTTCCGCAGTTGGCAGGAAATCTGCCATCATATCCGATTCCTCGAGATCGTCTCAAGGGGCTGCCCGACATTCCCCTGGCGGACCCCAACTTCTTTGAAAGCTCCCAAGTCGATGTGTTAATAGGAGCTGACATTCTTCCGTCCATTCTCCTCGGTAATACCAGGGCTAACATCTGCGGGTCGCTTCTCGGTCAAGAAACCATTTTTGGATGGGTGCTGACATGGGTGCTGACTCGCTGGATCAGCTCCTCCCCAAATTTTGGGAGGTGGAGGATGTGCCCACACAGATCAATTCGGAATCGGATTCAGTTTGCGAGCACAATTTTGTCCAGACGACGAGAAGAGACGAGTGTGGCAAGTACTTTGTGACGCTCCCCTTACGCGACCCCGTGCAGAAGGGTTCCGAACTATCGGCTTCACGGTTCTTTTGCTCTTGCTCAGTTCCTGCGTAATGAGCAGCTCCTGAAGAGGGATCCGCCCCTTAAGGCCCGCTATGACTCGGTAATCCAGGAATACATCGACTTAGGCCACATGACGGAGGTCTCTTCCACGAGCAGTTCCGCTACCTACTATCTTCCACATCATGCAGTCTTCAAGCCCGAATGCACGACCACCGAGATGCGGGTAGTCTTCAATGCTTCGAACCCGTCCGCAAACGGGACCAGTCTGAACAACATTCTTTACGCGGGCCCGGTCTTACAATTAGACCTGACGATTCAAATCCTAAAGTGGCGATACTTTTGGTTTGTCTTCAACGCCGACATCGAGAGGATGTATCGGCAAATTTGGGTAGACCACAAGCATACTCCGCTCCAACGTATTTTGTTTCGCAATCCCGATGTGGAGATCCGCGACTACGAATTAAAAACGGTCACCTTCGGTGTCAATTGTGCCCCGTTCCTAGCGATCCGTGTCCTACAACAGCTCGTGAACCGGTATCCTGGCTCACGAGCACTCCGACGGATCGTGTCGGCGTGGGAACTGCTGTAGAACGTGTGGTCAGGATCACCACTCGCTGCTGCACCTCGTGGAGAAGCCGCGGGTGCGGCGCCAGCCGCGTCAAGAGGAGCACCGGTCACGGAGCGCGGGAGACAGTACACGGAGTGTCTCAGCTGGCACTCAGCCGCCGTCCGTCAACTCCTGGCGCGGTTCGGTTGCTTCTCGGCCTTCGTCCGCCACCTTCCGGCACTCACAAGCCGGTCCACGGCCATCGACTTCCCGGCGCTCGTCGGCAGCTCCTCGGCATTCTTCCGCCACTGGCCGGCAAGCTTCAGGTGCTCCACGGCCTTCGTCCGCCACTCATTGGGTGCCGTCCACCGCTCGTCCACCCGCGTCATCCGCGCTTAGGCAACTTTCTGCCTCTCGTCAAGGGACCCCGCTGGACGCGGCCGCTGCGCCCACCCTATGGTCGCTGCTGCAGCGGAACAGCGTCAATGCGCTGCCGACCGCGCTAGTGCGCATTGACACCGGGACCCGGATCTTCGACACGGGGGCCCTTATCGACCCGTGTACACCCTCGAGCTGCATCGACGCATGGCTAGCGGCGTGTTTCCGTCTACAGCGTGGGGGACGAACAAAACGGATGATAGCGTTCGGTTGGAGGTCGTTTTCAAAATCGAGCCTCACTTGCGCGTTCGTACACCGTCTCGAGAGCTGAGCAAGGCGGTGAGTGCCCACTTCCGAGGCGTGACACTGGCAGATGAGCGGTTCTATCTGCCAGCGACGATCTCCGTTCTCCTGGGCGCGGATATGTACCCGCGTATCATGCAGCCGTGCTTCCTGAAGATCCAGGAAGGCCTCCGGTGGTCCAGAGCACCGTTTTTTTGGATGGGTCGTGTCCGGAGCCTGTTACCAACCGTAGCGACGAGGGAGCTGTTGCAACCCGATTGATTGCAAGGGGGGCGGGATGCTTAGGTGAGGGGCTATTGTGCCGCCGCTCATCTGAGCTTAAGAGGGCATCCGCGCTGAAAACCGCATCCACGCTGAAGAGCGCATCCGCGCTGAAGAGCGCATCCGCCCTCGCCCCTCTCTGCGCAATCTTGCACTCTCTCTCTCGGGTCCAACTGCAGCGGTCGGCCGTCGGCGATCGTCCGCTCTGGCGGTAGCGGCTTTTTCTTAAGTTAAGCCAGGTTAAGCCAGTTTCATGTATGCAGCAGAATAAAGCTGACGGCCTTACTCCACGACGCCCCCGACTTCATCTTCTCTACAACAAAGTGGTATCTTTTTGTGGCAACATCGCCCCCCTACAACTATGAAATCTGGAGTGTGTCAAGGTAATGCCCTGGGTCCCAAACTTTATGTACTTTATACAGCTGACATCCCCACAAACGAGTGCCTAAATACATTAACGTTTGCTGACGACACCGCCATCTTGAGCCGCTCAAAATTCTTGACGCACTCGGCAGAGCAACTAGCGAATCACCTAGTGTTAGCCGAGAGGTGGCTGTCTGACTGTGCTGTTAGAATAATCAAACAAAAAAGCAAACACAAAACGTTCAAATAGCAAGACTTAAAGTGACCTACTAGAGAAAACTAAACAAACATCCAAGAAACTCGCTCTAACTATGAATCTCACCATGGTCACAGGCATAATTCAACTACGACGAAACGACCTCCCGGCCCAGCAATAATTACACTTGCGGCACCTGCTATAAAAACGGTTAATTTGATACTTAAGTTCTTGTCTTAGACTTAAGATTTTTTAACATATTGTTACTCTCCAACAGTAGAGGGTTTAAGTACAAACCAGTAACACAAAAAAAAAATAAAAAAATAAAATCATTTTTATACTCTACGAGTAACGGGTAAATCTAATAACCACTGAAAACTGTGGTTTCCATAGTATTAGAATTTATGTTTTTGGTTGACATTGTTTAACATTAAGCGTTCTAAGAGTCCATGGCATTTTGCCCGGTTCTGCTATTAAACTCCGAATTTCAAACCAGTATGTGGGAACGTGCTTGAGTTTGCCGAACCCTCTGAAGATCTGCTCAAGTAAATTGCTTCATTAGCTTCTTGGTTCGCTGCGATGATCTCTGCTTCGGTAGTTCATTTTGTAATTGACTAGAACAGAAAACCGCACCTTATGCTTACTTCACGATGACTCAAGAAGTTGAACGTCCTGACTTTATGCAACAATTCTGCGATAAACGATTCCCAGGGGCAGAGTCCCTGCTATAATTCAGAAGACTCTTTTGACTCGCACGATTTCCTTTTAAGTCGGATTTTCTAGTGTATCCAAAATTAACCCTACCCTGTATGCTAGGTCTGATCTCGTGCCAAGCATAGGCATATCGACCAAATCGTTTCCATCTTTACTTCTTGTCAAAAATTTTTGCTAAAATCCAAGTATGCTTTTCTTTATTGATGCATGGCTTTCTTTCACTCAGCTGAATCTTACCTCCTAAAGGCATCTTAAAACTTCATGTGGTCTTTGTTCACTTGTTCTTCAGGGTTGAAGGTTTCATCAGTTCTCTCTTTTTCGTCTCTTCTTCAGGGCTGGACTCGAAGTCTACTTCAGTGTCGACTGATAGGTCATCATGTTCATTTTTTTCGGTTTTGACCTTGTCTTATCATCACTCACTTAGCATATAAAAAAGCTCGAATTCTTCAATGTTTTTGTCATTTATACAGATCTTTAGAGGGTTCGGCAAACTCAAGCACGTTCCCACATACTGGTTTGAAATTCGGAGTTTAATAGCAGAACCGGGCAAAATGACATGCACTCTTAGAACGCTTACGCAGAAGTTAAAGGGCTAATTATATCAAATCGCACTCCAGATTTTGTTCAATATTTCAAGAAACTGTTGTTTTCCTTAAATGAAAAACCTAAATAACTCTTATAAATATTAGAATTCATCACCTTAAAGCAAAATTTGTAATATAAAAAAAAACATGTTTAATAACTGATGGTGTCGCCACTGCCCATCTGAAGCTTTATAGGCTACATTCCCTAAACAAAATGTAAAAAATATGTTTCGATTAAAAAATGTTTGGTTTATCGATAGATTTCAACAAAAAAATGTTAAACAATGTCAACCAAAAACATAAATTCTAATTCTATGGAAACCACAGTTTTCAGTGGTTATTAGCCGTTAGAGTAGTAGTGGCATCTCTGGTGAGCGTAGGAGTGGACGTGGCCGCTGCTGAAATAAACTTGCGCTACGTAGGAACTTCTAGAGTCTGTCTGATTAAACTGAACTTTGTATCTCTTATAGATCCTGAAATCTTAGCGTTCAAACGGACAGACGGAAAGTTGTTGCATATTTTTCAACGAACCAGATATACCCGTTACTCGTAGAGTATAAAAATGATTTTATTTTATTTTTTTTTTGTGTTACTGGTTTGTACTTACACCCTCTACTGTTGGAGAGTAACAATATGTTATAAAATCTTAAGTCTAAGACATGGTGAGATTCATAGTTAGAGCGAGTTTCTTGGATTTTTGTTTAGTTTTCTCTAGTAGGTCACTTTAAGTCTTGCTATTTGAACGTTTTGTGTTTGCTTTTTTGTTTGATTATTCTAACAGCACAGTCAGACAGCCACCTCTCGGGTAACACTAGGTGATTCGCTAGTTGCTCTGCCGAGTGCGTCAAGAATTTTGAGCGGCTCAAGATGGCGGTGTCGTCAGCAAACGTTAATGTATTTAGGCACTCGTTTGTGGGGATGTCAGCTGTATAAAGTACATAAAGTTTGGGACCCAGGGCATTACCTTGACACACTCCAGATTTCATAGTTGTAGGGGGGCGATGTTGCCACAAAAAGATACCACTTTGTTGTAGAGAAGATGAAGTCGGGGGCGTCGTGGAGTAAGGCCGTCAGCTTTATTCTGCTGCATACATGAAACTGGCTTAACCTGGCTTAACTTAAGAAAAAGCCGCTACCGCCAGAGCGGACGATCGCAGACGGCCGACCGCTGCAGTTGGACCCGAGAGAGAGAGAGTGCAAGATTGCGCAGAGAGGGGCGAGGGCGGATGCGCTCTTCAGCGCGGATGCGCTCTTCAGCGTGGATGCGGTTTTCAGCGCGGATGCCCTCTTAAGCTCAGATGAGCGGCGGCACAATAGCCCCTCACCTAAGCATCCCGCCCCCCTTGCAATCAATCGGGTTGCAACAGCTCCCTCGTCGCTACGGTTGGTAACAGGCTCCGGACACGACCCATCCAAAAAAACGGTGCTCTGGACCACCGGAGGCCTTCCTGGATCTTCAGGAAGCCCGGCTGCATGATACGCGGGTACATATCCGCGCCCAGGAGAACGGAGATCGTCGCTGGCAGATAGAACCGCTCATCCGCCAGTGTCACGCCTCGGAAGTGGGCACGCACCGCCTTGCTCAGCTCTCGAGACGGTGTACGAACGCGCAAGTGAGGCTCGATTTTGAAAACGACCTCCAACCGAACGCTATCATCCGTTTTGTTCGTCCCCCACGCTGTAGACGGAAACACGCCGCTAGCCATGCGTCGATGCAGCTCGAGGGTGTACACGGGTCGATAAGGGCCCCCGTGTCGAAGATCCGGGTCCCGGTGTCAATGCGCACTAGCGCGGTCGGCAGCGCATTGACGCTGTTCCGCTGCAGCAGCGACCATAGGGTGGGCGCAGCGGCCGCGTCCAGCGGGGTCCCTTGACGAGAGGCAGAAAGTTGCCTAAGCGCGGATGACGCGGGTGGACGAGCGGTGGACGGCACCCAATGAGTGGCGGACGAAGGCCGTGGAGCACCTGAAGCTTGCCGGCCAGTGGCGGAAGAATGCCGAGGAGCTGCCGACGAGCGCCGGGAAGTCGATGGCCGTGGACCGGCTTGTGAGTGCCGGAAGGTGGCGGACGAAGGCCGAGAAGCAACCGAACCGCGCCAGGAGTTGACGGACGGCGGCTGAGTGCCAGCTGAGACACTCCGTGTACTGTCTCCCGCGCTCCGTGACCGGTGCTCCTCTTGACGCGGCTGGCGCCGCACCCGCGGCTTCTCCACGAGGTGCAGCAGCGAGTGGTGATCCTGACCACACGTTCTACAGCAGTTCCCACGCCGACACGATCCGTCGGAGTGCTCGTGAGCCAGGCAGCTGGAGCAATACCGGTTCACGAGCTGTTGTAGGACACGGATCGCTAGGAACGGGGCACAATTGACACCGAAGGTGACCGTTTTTAATTCGTAGTCGCGGATCTCCACATCGGGATTGCGAAACAAAATACGTTGGAGCGGAGTATGCTTGTGGTCTACCCAAATTTGCCGATACATCCTCTCGATGTCGGCGTTGAAGACAAACCAAAAGTATCGCCACTTTAGGATTTGAATCGTCAGGTCTGATTGTAAGACCGGGCCCGCGTAAAGAATGTTGTTCAGACTGGTCCCGTTTGCGGACGGGTTCGAAGCATTGAAGACTACCCGCATCTCGGTGGTCGTGCATTCGGGCTTGAAGACTGCATGATGTGGAAGATAGTAGGTAGCGGAACTGCTCGTGGAAGAGACCTCCGTCATGTGGCCTAAGTCGATGTATTCCTGGATTACCGAGTCATAGCGGGCCTTAAGGGGCGGATCCCTCTTCAGGCGCTGCTCATTACGCAGGAACTGAGCAAGAGCAAAGAACCGTGAAGCCGATAGTTCGGAACCCTTCTGCTCGGGGTCGCGTAAGGGGAGCGTCACAAAGTACTTGCCACACTCGTCTCTTCTCGTCGTCTGGACAAAATTGTGCTCGCAAACTGAATCCGATTCCGAATTGATCTGTGTGGGCACATCCTCCACCTCCCAAAATTTGGGGAGGAGCTGATCCAGCGAGTCAGCACCCATGTCAGCACCCATCCAAAAATGGTTTCTTGACCGAGAAGCGACCCGCAGATGTTAGCCCTGGTATTACCGAGGAGAATGGACGGAAGAATGTCAGCTCCTATTAACACATCGACTTGGGAGCTTTCAAAGAAGTTGGGGTCCGCCAGGGGAATGTCGGGCAGCCCCTTGAGACGATCTCGAGGAATCGGATATGATGGCAGATTTCCTGCCAACTGCGGAAGAACGTAAGCCGCAGTCTCTAATTGTAGCCCGGCGACCGAATGGAGAAATGGCACAATTTAGTAGACTGCGCGGAAATGGTCTGATTAAGACCGGACACTTGGGCTTGAATCGTCTCGAAGGGAAGCTTGACAAGGTTGAACAGTCGTTCCGTTATGAAAGTCGCTTCGGACCCTGAGTCTATCAGTGCTCGTGCCTGAACACTGCACCCCAAATGGCACACGTTGATAAGGGCCGTGCCCAGTAGGACGGCTCCTGACCCGGAAGCGAAGCACACCTGCACATCCGACTGATCCTCTGAGCCATTTGTGCTCCTGGCAGCTTGTGCGGGTCGAGCCCTGGCTGGAATTGGCGGACTTGGAGCGGTAGCGAACGGATTGCCGCGGTGCTGGAGAATGTGATGTCGGCTGTGGCATGTGAAGCAGGTATGGGCGCTCGGGCATTCTCGCTGCTGGTGCCCTCAGGCAAAACAGTTCAAACATAACTGCTTCATCTTAATGTAGTCAGAGCGCCCATCCACGTTCATTTCTAGGAAACGCGGACATAAGCGAATAGGGTGGTTCTCCCTCGAACAGAGATCGCAGCCCTTTTCGGCCCGGAACCAATCGAGTCTCGTATGAATTGAGCCTCCGAGCAGGGGCAGTAAGAAGTCCCGACCTTGGCGGAAATTGCCCGGAGCCACTAGGCCTGACGTCGTCGATGGCCTCCAGAGTGGCGCTCTGTCAGGAAGTTATCTAATTCCTTCCATGTTGGAATTTCGGCCTTATTATGTACGGATTGCTCCCACATAGAAAGTGTGACTTTGGGGAGCTTTGAGGAAATCATAAATACCAGGAGACAGTCCCAAGCCTCAACATTGATGGTGGACATTTCTAGGGCTGTCAGGTGCTTTGAGCACCCTCAGCGCGACCCCGGACTCTTGAGAAATAGACTGGAGGTTGAAAAGGATCTTCAACTTGACCAAAAGCCGCCAGTTCTCAAAACGGTCTGTGAGGCTTTGCCACGCTGCGACAAACCCCTCATGGGTAAGCGGAGCCTTAGAAACAATGGCGTGTGCGTCACCAATTGTTTTGGACAGCAAGTGGAACAACTTCTCTACTGTGGTGAGCCGCGAGTTTTGGATGTAAATGGCCGTAAACAAGTCTCTGAAGGTGGGCCACCGAAGATAATCACCCGCAAAGACCTCGGTATCCACTGGAGGTAACCGGCAGCCTGCAGACGCGGGCGTGTGGACATTGACGGAAGCCTGAGTGGATTGGGAGGCAATTTTCTCCCGAAGCTGGGCAATACACCTCGAATATACGGAGTAACCTTAGCTGTACTTCGATTCCAGCACTGTTGAGGTGGCCGAATTGTCGTCGGACACGGCTAGCAATTCGGAGCATTTGGTCCCAGGACTTCGCACATGTATTGTTTGCCTATTTCCGTTTCTGGGGCGCCCTGGGTATTTATGTTAGCCTCAAGTTGGCTAATTCGATCTGTTGTGGCGATGAACTTTTTCAGCGCCACTTCGACCGCACTTTGAGCCATTTTCACAACGGAGCGAGTCTGCCTCTGTGAAGGACCGGGGATTGTATTGACGGATTCGTCACTCTATGCACTTGCAATGGCCCTGGTCGCCTTAGGCTTCAAAAGAGGCGTCCACGGAGATGCGGATTGAGACACACTGATGTGATGAGAACGGTGAGATCGCGGATGGATTGCGATCAGTGGGCTCAATGGGATCTAGTGGGCACTAGCGGCGCCGATGTCGAAAGGAAGGTCGTGTGCAGCACAAATCGAATGTGAAAAAAAACTTCAGGAACCAAAAACAACCCAGAAGTAGACGAGGTTTGTCGAGATTGTAGGCGGATGTTGCCTGATGCGGAGTAGAAGCTGCGCTAGAGGCACGGAAAATGGACAAGTACCGGAAAAAACGTGCTCGTTTGGAAAAGAATTGATGACGATCTATATGTGTATATTTATATAAATGTGGCTCGTAAGTAGATATTGAATTCCTAACTATTTTCAAAACTTATTGATTTTTTTTTAATTTTGTGTTTCGCAACCGGGTATGCCGTCGGCACCCTTTACGTAGTTCACCCCAAAGGAAAAAAAACAGCACCAAAAAAAAAAAAAAAAACACAACACGGCTACTGAGGCGTCCAGGTTGAGAATTTAGGAGATACTATCATGGATTTGTAGTGAAATTGCGTTTTTTTTTTAAACAGATTTTATTTCAATATAATTTTATAATTTATTTATTTCCTGTAATTGGAGGCAGAAAATATATGGAAAGATATTGACATGCATGCAAGTATGTATATATGTGGGGCTTAGGTTGGCACAGTGGAGCGTTGATAAGTGGACTGTGGTGTTAAAAAAACACTGATTGGGAAAAAAAATATTAGTCCAGCGGCGGACTGTTCGGTGAATTTAAAAATTTTCGGAACTAATTCACACCGGCTGGCCAATATTAATTATGCCTTATTTTTGTCACCACACAATTTCACTGTTCACTTGGTCAATTTTTCGCGGATTAATTGCACCAAAAAAATGTATGTTTGTATGTATGTATATTATATGTATGCACATATGCCTCGACCGTTGGCAAGCGAATAGCGGAATAGGCTACGGGGAGGCCGAAAACGGCGAGGAATATGGCGAAACACACAAAACGGAGTCGGATGGAAAAATTTGCAGAATTTGAAGACGAAGAAGAATAGAAAATCTTACACTGCCCTTGTGTCAGAAAACTTAGGCTTGGAGTTGAGACGGAAGGAAAAAAATCTTGCAGCAGTGTGAACGAAATTTAATGTGTAGTGAGGTTCATATGCAATCACTTTAGATAAGGTTCTTTATAATTAAAACACATTGATTTAATATTGTGATCTTTTTTATTTGGAGCAACATGTACGTGTCGCTCCAATTGTTGGACAATATCTGTTTTGTGAAAAATCATTAAGGCTATGCTTAGGCTAAACCGCGTAGCTGCGCTGCCGGTAAAGTCAGCAGCGGAGCGGCTGCATTATGTATACATATATATGTTGTTATATATTGGCGGAAGGCATATGTTATGCGCTCTTTGTTATGTATGTAAAATCGCGATCATGTTACACATGCACTTGAATTGGGATGTTTATAATAACATTGCAACAAAGTGTCACAGTGTATGCATACATATAAATTATGTATGTCTTGGTGCTGTATATAAGTACAGTAGAGATTCGATAAGTGCGCATAGTAAATCTCCCTCCTTTTGAAAAATAACGTAACTAAGTGAAGTTATTTTTTTTTATATTTTTGCTTATTATAAAATGTTAAAATTTAAATATTATATAAAAATAAAAAATTTTTTTTTTGTTTTTTTTTTTAATCATTCTTAATAACGATAAAGAAAAATGAAATTGATTAAAAAAATATTTTTATATTCAATATATATATATATATATTTTTTTTTATGTTATTATTTGTGTATGGAAAAACAATTAAGAAATAAACTTTTTTATCCTATCCTTATGAACTGTTTGTTTTTTATTATTATTTCCGGATATAATTATATTATCTCTGTCTTCGAGTTATCCTATTGTATAAGGCCCTATGTATTTGAAATCTAGCTTATGTCCTACTTCATTTCTCAGTAAAACTTTATCTCCTACGGATAAAAGTATCTCCTTCGCTTTCGAATCATATAATTTCTTATTTTTATGTTTATTTAAGTCAAGCATATTTCTTGCTCTTTTATAAGCTACTTCTAGTCTATATTTACTTTCTCTAGCATAATCATCTATGTTGTATATAGGTTCTATACTACTTATGGTATTAAGGTATTCTGGTAGACTGCTTGTCTTTCCGAAAACTAATTCATATGGACAAAAGTTATGAGCCTTAGAAGGGGTCGTGTTAAAACAGTATACAAAATATTGAATACATACGTCCCAATCAGTTTTATCAGCTGATATATAAGATCGTATGTATTCATTAAAAGTTCTGCGACTTCTTTCAACTGTTCCAACGGTCTGGTGGTGGTGTGCAGTAGATGTTATATTATTAATCTTTAAAAAATTGCACAAATCATTTATAATTGAATTCTTATATTCCGTTCCCATGTCCGAAATGAACGTCTTCATTGGACCGTACTTGAGAATAAAAGATTCAAACATTGCTTTTGCTATTGTTGCTGCACTTTTGTTTGCAACTGGTATAGCTACTAAATATTTAGTCAAGTCACATATAAGTGTAACTGCATATTCATATCCTTGCTCTGACTTTGGTAATGGACCAATTGTATCCACTATAACTCTGTCAAAAGCTTTTACTGGTGTTTCAGTTATGATTAACGGGGTCTTATTATGTTTTACTATTTTTGATTTCTGGCATTTTTGACATTTCTTTCATTGCCCATATTTTTGAAATTATCTATTGAAATTTTTTCAGAGCTTATTAATATACCGGCTTCTTTTTCAAGCCATGGGAATAGTTGACCTAAATCAATATTTCCATTTGTATATATATCGCCAATATCTATTCTTGCTATAATTTTCTTATCTGTCATATGCAAAGTCACTACTTTACGTACTTCGTTATTGTTTATGACGTTGTATACGTTGGGCTGAGGAGCTTTTTCTGAAGATTGCCTTGGCAATTCTACTTTTTTATTTTCTGAGAAATTCTGTCTACTTTGGTACCTGGTAGTGACTTTCAGGATTTTTTTTGTATATCTTTTAATTCGGATATTGTTATCCGTGATAGAGCGTCTGCTACAAAATTGTCTTTACCCTTTAGATACTCGACTGTAAAGTCATATTCTTCTAATTCTAACCGCATACGTGTCAACTTTGAGCTTGGGTTGACCATGGAAAATAAATATGTTAAAGGTCTGTGATCCGCTTTAATTGTAAAATGTTTGCCATATATATATGGTCGAAAATGTAATATCGCCCAGTGAATTGCTGCTAATTCCTGTTCTGTAGTACTTTTATTGCTTTCGCCTTTTGTGAACGCTCTTGATGCGTATGCAATTGGAAGTTGGAGTTCGTTATAGTTTTGGGTTAAAACTGCTCCACACGCTTGCTTACTTGCATCAGTGATTATGCTAAATTCTTTGCTAAAATCGGGGTATTGCAGCAGGGTTGGTTCCATAAGTTTCTTTTTTAAATACAGGAATGCTTTTTGGCATTCGTCTGTCCATAAAAATGGGACATTCCTTTTACATAATCTTGTTATGTGCCGTGAATAGTCGGCGAAGTTTTTTATAAAACGTCGATATCGTCTAGCACTGTCCGCATCATGTGGTACGGGATAATTCATGATGACATCATACTTTTTGTCATCTGGAAGTATTCCTTTATCTGTGCACTTGCGAGCAAGGAATGTCACCTCGTGCATAAAGAATGAACATTTTTGTGGATGTAATTTGAGGTTATTTTTTCCATAGAGTTCAAATACATTGATTAGGTTTTTGATCATATGTTGCTCTGAACATCCAATGACGTTTGGATCGCCTATATAAAAGAATGCTTGTGATGGTTCTAGACCCGAGAATGCTATTGTCATAATTCTCTGAAATGAATTTGGTGCTATTTTTAAACCAAATGGCAGTCGCGTGAAGCGGATCCATTGTTTGTTGAAAATGACGTTATATTTCTTGAGCTTTCTTCTAGCTCTATTTGATGAAATCATGACATAAGGTCAAGGCATGAAAAGTATTTAGCTCTACCTAGTTGATGGAAAATGTCGTCGAACCTGGGTAGGGGAAATTTATCGGACAGTAATTTTTTATTTATTTGGCGATAGTCTATTACTAATCTCCATTTCTTAACGTCTGAACCTGGAAGTGGTTTTTTGGGTACTAATAAAAGAGGGCTATTATACTCGGATACAGATTCTTCAATTATATTGTCATTTATTAGCTTATTTACTTGCTTCTTTATCTCTTCTTGATGACTATGCGGTGTTCTGTAATTTATTATGTACACTGGTTCTTTATCCTTTACTCTTAATTCTTGTTTGTAAAAATTATTTGTTGTGATTGATTCGGTTTCAAGTCAGAATATATCACTATATTTTGAACATATTTCAGTGAGTTGTGACTTAAATTGTTTTGAAAAATGTTTCTGTAGTTGACCTATGGCTTCTTCTGTTCTTGAATTTTTGTTTGTTTGAATTATTTCATAATTCGAAAGAGGTTTATATTTGATATTATTTATGCCGACTAATTGGTCGTTACTGGTTGTATTCAGTAACCGGACAAAAGCGTTATTATATGTTGCCACTGTATTTGCAGCATAAATACCAGACGTAATTCCTTGGTATAGAATAGATAGATAGATAGAATAGATAGAAATTTCGGATAAGGCATGTAGGTTTTTATGATGCTCCCAATGTGAATTGTTTTTTCCAATCAAACCACGCCACTCTAACGCCCATGAAACCGGAAAAACCAAAACTCCAAAAATCTCGAAAACTTTAAGAGCTACAAAATTTACAAACGTATTTGGGAGGTGCCTCTGCAACTTGTCACGAAGTTGCATCCGGTTACGCCCACTCTTACGCCCACAAACCGCAGAAAACTGTGGCCTCTATAATATTACTATGAATCCCTTCGTTTGACCTAGTATAACTTATTTATATTAATATCTATCGATTTACCAAAGATTTTTCAAATCGGAACATTATTTCGCTATTTATAAAGAAAATAAGGTTATAAGGCCTCACATGGCCAGTGACGTCACTATAAGCATACTCAACATACTTCCTCTGACAATAGGTGGCGTCTCGTGAATTTCCACTATCAAAATAATATATTAAAATTTTGTAAAATAGTAACGGGTATCTTATAGTCGCGGCACTGGACTATAGCGTTTCCTCTTGTTTTTTAATTACACGTTCATCCATTGTGCCTGTGCTCACATCGAATTTTTTTCCAAATTTATACAGTGTGTCTGTGTTAGTAGTCGATTGACCAATGTCTATTGCCACGCTCCTTGGTCGTTCCGTAAATTGAATTTGTTCTTGTGATAAATTAATACAACATTTTTGTGTTTTAGGTGACGCTTCAATATTAGTGCGAGGAAACCATCTCGACTTTTTTCTCTAATTTTTTTTTTTTGCGGTTTTGACCACGGTGCCTGTGTCGATATTGCAGAAAAGTGGCCCCATCAAAGCAAATTTTCTTAGGTCCCAAACGTTCCATATCTCGCATTTGTCCAGTGTACCTAGCGTTAACTTTCTCAGCTCCCTTTAGCTGCTAATGAGTTGGGAATATAGGGAAATTAAGAAAGAAATTGAAAGCGACGACATTAAAGAAATAGGATTCTCTCCAGAAGTAAGGAGCATAGACCAAGAACCAGAGATGAACGCTGAAATGGTCCAAGCGATTGTCGCAAATGCTGTCGGCACCGCTCTTGCTGCGCAAGAAGAGCGTCTGAGAAGCGCATTTGCCTCAAATTTAGAATCTGTTAGAACACAGGTTAGCGCGCTGACGGTGCAAGCGCCGCAGGTTGAGGGTTATGTCAAATTAGACATTGTAAAATCCCTGCCAACATCAAATGGTAGCCACGACGGATACGCATCGTGGAGGTAGTCTTCATCAGATGCATATGAAGTATTTAAAAAATATGATGGCAGCGAAGCCCACTACGAGGCCGTTGTTATTATTAAAAACAAAATTTGCGGTCCCGCTCGGTCACTCCTCACGTCCCACAATACCGTTTTAAATTTCGATGCAAGTATAGCCAGGGTAGATTGCACATACTCGGACAAAACGTCCCTAAGGGTGCTACGTCAGAATTTGGAAATGGTTCGGCAAGGAGATGCCGACCTTATGGTCGAGAGGAAACTCACGCTCGTCACCAACTCACCTCGTCAGTCAGGCCAAAGACGCCAACGCGTTAATAATATAGCCCAACCCCAACAGGAGGAGGCAGGTTACTCATCCACAGCTGAGGCTAAAGTTGCCAAAAACTGAGAAGGACAGTGACATTGCCGAAATTAATGACCTCATTAATTTTTTAGGGAACGCTCCCGACTGCCGTTCGTCGAGCGAAACCCATTTCACTGTGAGCTCTATTCACGGCTCCAGTGACGTCAAAGACAAATGCATAATGCAAATGCATGTGCATTTTTTTTGTTGAACATACCGAGCACGTTCAATGCTAAAATAGGCTTCGACTCGCTAACGCAAGCAGGAGTAGCAATGGACTTAGGCAACAGGGTAATAAAATACGCAGACGTCACTGAAAGGCTCAAATTCCTTAACTGTGAAAATGTCAATTTCACCAAGATCGATGACATAGTGGTACCAAGTTCGGCGAAAGCTGAATTCAAAAAAGTTATTCTGATTCTCTTAAGTTTTTTTCGACCTATTTAATAAAGTGAAATTATATGGTGGTTCTATAATAAAACTATTATTCAAGATTGGTTCCTTTTCAACTACTATTCCAATTTCTTTAAGAATAAATTTATTGTTATTGTCAAAGAAACCTTGAATATCAATTGATATAATATCTTTAATCATTTTTAAACAATATCAAACAACTCGTTGTACTAATCCGTTTAATGGATTATATTCGACTAATCGATCATGTATGAGTAGGCAATAAGCTTGGGTATTTTCGTCACTTGGTGTCTTCAGTTCAGTTGAAATTCTTACGTCAATAGGACAGGATTTTACTGTTTCATTTTGATATGATGGATCAATTACGATAATTCCGATGGTGTTGAAAATGGTTGTGACTCACGATTGTAGTTACAAGATTGAATTCTTGAATACATTTCATATAGGTGAGCAAACTGATTCTTATTGAAGTCGACATTTAAATTATCTTATGGGAATGAGTCAGAATTTAAATAAACCTTCAAGTTTGATAAACTATTTGTGACGAGTTTTCCGTTCAGTGTAAATCCGATTATTGCAAACCTAGGTCTCTCCCGATTTTCTGAAAGTTTAACATTCGAGTTCTATCAATCTGGCATCCATTTATTTCGTACTTGATTTCATCCCAGAAGTAAGCAATACAATTATATTTAAAAAAAACCGACTGTTGTATCTTGTCTAATAATTCCTTGAAAGTTGAGGTAACTTTCATGAGGGAGCACATACAAATCTTGATTTTGGATAGTAATTCGAATTTCATCATTTGGTTTAAATGTTTGATTTTACGACGAATAGGTATGAAACTCTTTTTCGAAATACTCTCATCAGAGTAAGCTTTTTCTCGAAAATTTAAAATTTCGTTCATTGTTTTCTTTCAGTATATTTTATTAAATTTGAAGTTTGAAGCCGAGAGACTTTAGACTTATTTTTAAAATAAGTGAGTAGATCCTCTTTCTATAGCTTTACAATTTGTAATGCTGAGTGTATGGACCAGGTCGTTTATTGTAAATAATCATTCTATCATGAGAATAGGTATCCGAATCTCCGCTTTGATCTACGATGCGTATGGAAAGTGTGCTTATTTCATGACAGTTGATGGGCAAGTAATGTAACGTATGATTAGGTGTATTGTCTACATTTGAACCACTAATTATGTTACATTACAAACGAATAGTATTAATTTTTAAACCATCTCCCGAGTGCTGGTTATTTCAACTTGAAGAGTATTGTTATTGCTTTTAATTTTAAAAGATTTTTCAATACCATAATCTTTAAGTTTTTTATAAATATAATCAGTTATATCATTTTGTTCATAGGATCCAGTAGGAATGGTGTTTACATTAGTTCCAATATGGAAGAGATTGTTTTTTCATCTATATTTGGGATTGAATTGTACATACTAAAATCTATTAATGCACACTCAAAACGTCCATCCAATTCGATTGGTGGAAAATATTTTGTATTTATAACAGAACTATTTCCATTCAAGGACAAGGTCACTGATCTAGACATAATGAAATCTCTTGTTAAACTGTGGAAATGTTTAATTTTAATGTATTTTTATACCAAATCCAATAACTTTTTTAAATCAAAATAATTTAATTAATTAATTTAATTATCAAAACCTTTTTTATATCTTCCATTATCCATATCGTTATCCTTACTTATAAGCAAGAAACCAAATTTATCCTTCCAACATTTTTTAAAAATTTCCACGAAAGTGTCGTACCCCATATCTGTATTAATATGATCTCTATATATATGTCGCATATTTAAATCATCTTGTTTAAACATTATTATAAAGTTTGCATTATCACGAATCAAGTTGTTAGGTATATGGGTATATGTTTGACATAAATAAAAGGAATCAATATTATTATGACGACCCATACAAAAATAAGGTCTTATGCTGTCTTGTTTTTCACAAGCTACATCATCAAATATCATAATAGAATTATTGTTTGCTTCACTGGGGTCTAATACACCATCGTTATGAGAGAAAGTATGATATCCCATTCCTTTAATAGGTTTTATTAATTTTTCCAAGTACTCATATTTAGGTTGATATAAACTCTTAGAAAACACGTTAAAATTTTCGAATTTCAATCCGTTTGAACTCTCTATTAAACTGAGCATAATGTTGGTTTTACCACAATTTGAAGGTCCAACAATAAGAGCTCTTATTGTATTAGGTAACAGAGAACTATGTCGTGGGGGTTGTTTTTTCTCGTTTTCATCGTTAATATTTCTAACGATATTTTTTGTTTTTGACTTATTAAACGCATTCTTAAAGCTTATGTACCTCATTCGATGAGAAATCTTTGATGATTAAACATCAATATAATGGGGTACCGTTTTTATAATCGATTCATTAGTGTTTTCAATTGTTAAATTAAATTAAATTAAAATTGCACAAAAATCAGTTCAATCGACAATGGATTAAAAAAAAACGTAAAAGTACAAGAAATAATTAATGTACCCAAAACTGGTGGTTTTTTACCAATCGTACCTATTTTGACTGCCCTAAGTGCCCACGGTAGTTTAGCTAGTGGAAGTGCAGCAATTGCAAAAACAATAAACAATGCTAGAATGGCGAAAGAGGATATGGAGGAGAAGAAACGACATAATAGAAAAATTGAAAGTCTTGCTGTAGGAGAAGGGTCATGTCTCAGACCGTATAGAACAGGTTATGGACTTACCTTAAACCATATAGTAAGGGATATGGTATTAAGAAGCGAAAAAACTAATATGTCAGCTACCCAATGGACCACTTTCAAATATAGACATTACAACTTTTGCTCAAAAATATATACCAAATTTTCGAGGAGTATATATGAGGGATTTACTTCCACGCTCTCCAAGAATTTGAGAATGTGGTATAGTACACCTAGATAGCATATAACAAAAATAAAAATGATATACATTATTTTGATAGTTTCGGAAATCTACAACCACCTATAGAAGTTGTCAAGTATTTGGGAAAACAAATGCAATTCAACTATGAGAGAGTTCAACATTTTGATACATACAACTGTGGTCATTTATGCCTTTCATTTCTACTTTCCTTTTGAGTCGGGAAAATATATTGGACAAGGCTTACGGACCTAAAAAAGTTTAGATAATGTATTAACATTAGGGAATAGTGAACTAAAAATTAATGATAACAAGATTCATTTTTCTAGTGGAATAGTTGCGAGCCGACACCTGGTCTGTACTCTCTAATATTTCATAAACACCCCCAAAATTATAATGATCATGATTTGAAAACATATAAAAATATTATACTGGAAACAAATGGTCACAGATTAGATCATAACGTGTATAATCAAATTAAAGGTTCCCGCGCATCAAAATATACTAAAATTATTAAAAAAAATGATAAACGATAATGAAAATCCTACAACATCCACTCCACTTCGTACGAAATCTGGTTTCGGTTATATGACTCTGGAGGAATCAAACCGAAATTATATATATTGGAATGATGTGAATGAACTAGTCAAACGGTTACAAATTTTAGTGGCGTCAAAAACAGCGGGTAACAACAATCACAATAATGAGATTTTCTCAATAGTAGAGGAACTGCGAGAGGAGGGAATTATTGTTTAATTAGAGTATATATATTAAACATAAAAAAGATTTTTATTTATAATCATCATGTCTATTGACAAGTTTGGACATTTTTCTAATGATAGGCAGCGATCAGATCATTTAGCAAGAGGAAACGCTATAGTCGAGTGCCGCGACTATAAGATACCCGTTACTATTTTACAAAATTTTAATATATTATTTTGCTAGTGGAAATTCACGAGGCGCCACCTATTGTCAGAGGAAGTATGTTGAGTATGCTTATAGTGACGTCACTGCCCATGTGAGGCCTTATAACCTTATTTTCTTAGTTATACAAGGTCAAACGAAGGCATTCATAATAATATTATAGACGCCACAGTTTTTCTGCGGCTTGTGGGCGTTAGAGCGGGCGTGTCAAGATGCAACTCCGTGGAAAGTTGCAGAGGGATCTCTTAAATACTAGTTCCTAAGCAAACTTTTGTAGCTCATATAGTTTTTAAGATTTGTGCATTTTTGTTTTTCGGGTTTTGTGGGCGTTAGAGTGGGCGTGGCTTGATCGGAAAAAAACAATTCGCATTGGGAGCATCATAAAAACCTACATGTTTAATTCGATCTTTCTATCTCTTACAGTTACCGAGATATCAGCTTTTCTAGAAAATCCGAAAACTGTCTTTTGAGCCTTGTGGGCGTATGGGTGGGTGCGGATAGTAGTACCACTAAAAGATGCGCTGGCATCTAAAGATTATACTTTCTGAATTTCAACTTTCTAACTGCAATAGTTCCTGAGATTTCAGCAATTTTAGTTTTTTTGATTTGTTAGTGGGCGTGGCAGGATGCTGTAATAAACTTGCTCTGTCCCGGAACCTCAAGAATCTTCATGGTTAATCTCAACTTTGTATCTGTTATAGTTCCTGAGATCTCAGCGTTCATACGGACGGACGGACGGACGGACATGGCTCAATCGACTTCGCTATTGATCCTGATCAAGAATATATATACTTTATAGGGTCGCAAACGCTTCCTTCTATCTGTTACATACTTTTCAACGAATCTAGTATACCCTTTTACTCAACGAGTAACGGGTATAAAAAGAGGTATTAAATCAAATGAAACTTTTTTAATTGGTACTGATGGTAATCTAAACGCTTAAAATTAGAGTTAAAAACGCTATAAAGCCCTTAGATGATAATGACTTGACCACAAAGCAATATACAGATAAGTGTGTCAGAAAGTTGGGAGAAGACCAAAGAAAACTTGTAAGTCAAAGTATTAATCGTCGACTTACAAAAATTTCAAATCTTGAAAATAAAATTGAGGTCTATAACAAGAGAGCAGATAGTACTGATCAAATATTTGAGAAAGTTCTTGAAAAGATAAAAGTTATTGAGGACTATATTTTTAAGTATGTAACAAGCCGACAGCGATACCAAAATAGACAACAATTGAAATAGATGGTGAAGCCTGTACACCAATTCGAAGAATATGATTAAACGAGCAATTGCAAATGAGCGAAGGGAATAAACGATCTGTGGCAAGCAGACTTGGTTGAAATGGAGGGTTATTCAACATCTAACAAGGGTTATCGTTACTTATTAAATGTAATTGATACGTTTTCTAAATTTGCTTGGGGTGAAGCACTACAATCAAGCAATGGAGAAAATCTTAAAATCAGGTCATGAAACACCAAAAAATTTACAAACAGGTGATGGAAAAGAGTTTTTTAACATAAAACTTAAACATTTAATGAAACGTTATGATATGAATCATTATTCGACGTTCAGCACTCTTAAGGCATCAATTGTCGAGCGTTTTAAGCGTTTTAATAGACTCAAAGAGTCAATGTGGCGTGAGTTTAGTTTCAATGGGAAATATGAGTGAATAGATATTTACAAAAATTTGATATTTGATTACAATAATAGGGTACATAGAACCATAAAAATGAGCCCAATCAGTGTCAACACAACTAATAAAAAACAAATATTACAAGACTCATATAATCATATGAAGATATATGTTGAGAGTAAACTACGAAATGGCGATCACGTTCGTATTAGCAAGTATAAACATGTGTTTGAAAAAGGGTATGCACCGACTTATACAACAGAAATATTTAAAATTAGAAAAGTCAACCATACACTCCCCAAAGCATACTCACTTAAAGATTAAAAAGGTAATCCGATTCAGGGTGGGTTTTATAAAGAAGAACTCAAAAAGACTGATTTCCCGAACACATTTATAGTTGAGAAAATTTTAAAGCGAAGAGGTGATAAAGTTTTGGTAAAATGTCTTGGTTTTCCAATGGAGGAAGCCAGCTGGGTAAATAAAGATGAAATTTTATAGTAGAAATACCAAATTAAAAGACAATGTAATATTTAATTTTTATTTTTGTTTTATTATTATTTTTTGTTTTTTTTTATTATAACATATAAATAAAATTAATAAATATATTTACATACGTATAAATGTACAATTTTATAATGTGTATACTAACAATTTTAATAAAATATTATATGTATTTTACAATTTATTTTTGTTTTACTTGTATTTACCACTCGATCAAAATAAAACATTTCCAATTCAATTGACTTATAAAATAATTCTTGTTCTTTTTTTACTTGCTTATCTCAAAGTTCTTTAATGTGTTTACATCTGTATTTCTCCCATTTATTATTGTTCACGCCAAAGCGGCCCAATTCCAGTTCAGTCCAGTCCCCCAGGGGGCCTTAACAGTCGTGAGAGCAGTTCTTCCAGACCTCTCTCATCTCGCTCTCTCGCACTGTTAATGGTGCTCTCCTCTCTCCGAGCGGCACTTGCTTTTTCCCCACATATAATTAAGCTATTCTAATTTAACACTGTACGAAGACGGTTGACTACCGTAAATAAAAAGTGAAAAAATTACGATATATGTGCCATGTGAAAATTCAATCCGCCCCACTCCATCATTTGGTCCTTCGAGCCGGATATTCCAGGAGACGATCAAACTACCATTCCAGCGTTCAACAGGCGGATTTCTCACCTCAATTAAGATAAGTACTACATTTTTCCGTCGCCGTCTCTCTGCCGGTCTTCAGCAGTGGTCCGAACATTAAATTTCATTCACACTCCTGCAAGTTTTTTTTCCTTCCGTGTCAACTCCAAGTCCGAGTTTTCCGACACAACGGCAGTGTGAGATTTTCTACTCTTCTTCGTCTTCAAATTCTGGAAATTTTTCCATCCGACTCCGTTTTGTGTGTTTCGCCATATTCCTCGCCGTTTTCGGCCTCCCCGTTATTTGCTATTCCGCTATTCGCTTGCCAACGGTCGAGGCATATGTGCATACATATAATATACATACCCTACAAACATATTTCCGAGTTCCCGCAAACACACACATCCATACATAAACACTGATAATCCAGATGCACAGTCTTTGATGTACGTACACATCACACTCGTTCATACGGCACTCCCGACAAGAATTTCAACAGCAAGTTATTATATTATATATTGCACATAAGGAAGCAACACACACTCGTTTATACGGCACACCCGACAAAAATTTCAACAGCAACTTATTATATTAAATATTAAATAAATATAATATATTATATCATTTATTATTAAAATAACCTGATTCCACGAACCCTTCGACACTGCAAGCCTGTCCAACATTGGCATAATACTTATTCCAGCAGCGCTATTTCGCACACGCCGTCGGCTCACATCTATTAAATAAATAAATAAATACATTTTTTTCTTGTTCAAGCCGTGGTGGTGCGTAATATCTTTGTTTCCATATTTCTGGCTCTCATTTCGGATTTCTGATTCCCGGAATGCCCGAAGACAAAACAAAGTTATCAGTTCCGTCTGCAAAAATTGCTATCCGCATCTCCTCGCGCGCGCACCTTAAGCCCAGTAGCTTCAAAGCCAACAACGAAGGCAAGGAGCGAAACTTCATTAGCCACCCAAGAAGGCGACAAGAAGTGGTCTGTTGCTACGAGCCATCAGAAACGATTGGCTCTAAGTCCGCTAACGCTTAAGGTTAGGTAACAAATCCAGACCAAGTCAGTAAAGTCGCTAACAACTCGTTCTCAGGCAAAAATGAGCGACGACATTGCATTTGCAGCTCTCCCGCAGTTCATTACGGTGTCCGACCGGATGAGCCATTTCAGAGCGACCATAGAAACTCCAGGACAATCAGCTTCGTCCGTCCACACCTGTAAGGTCCGTAAAGAACAAGTCCGCTCACTCTGGATCGAAAATATGAATATTGCTATTCGGTGTATAAAGACCAATCTGTTCAGCTCAGAGAGCTCATGGATCAAGCCACTCCGCAGCATTCAACCTCCGCCCTTTCACCCAATCAGTCCAACTACGTTCCGTCTGGGTGCCGGTTACCGCCATGACACTGAAGTATTCGAGGGAGATTATCTAAAATGGGCAGAGCTTCCGTTTCGAAAATAAGAGACTGCTCGTAAACAGCCAACTCAAACTCCTTTTTAACTTGGTGTCCGTCAATTCCGAATCAGGCCAGGTTCTGAAAGATCTTCAGAGCACAATCCAAGGGTGTTTTAATCACTCTGGCTCATTCCGACATTTCCACTGAGAACTGGGACTGTCTCCTGGTATTCCTGTGCGCCAGTAGATTACCAAAACTGACCCTCTCCTTATGGGAGCAGTCTCTTTCATCCACGTCTGACATTCCGACGTGGGGTGAGATGAACACGTTTCTTGGTGACCGATACCGAACGCTAGAGGCGATTGAGGATATGAAACCAAGCCTCAGCAAACACACTAGCACTAAGAGTCAACCCGTCTCCCGGAAGCTCAACTCTTTCGAAGCTAAGGTGGTCACAAAACCAAAGAATTGCGATCTGTGCGCAAGATAGAATCATCCTGAACGCTTATGCCAGCGTTTTCTCCAGATGTCTGTCGATGCGCGAACCAACTACATCAAACAGAAACAGCTTTGCTTAAAAAGTTTCGCGAGAGGCCACCAGCTATGTGAATGTACTAGCACTCACAGCTGTTTCACATGTCGAGCGCGGTATCATACGTTGCTGCATAAAGGCAACCCCAACTCCCGTGGGCCAACTGACGGTAATAGTTCTTCGGTAAGTCCACCAAATGCAGCTGTACCGGGGGCCGCCAACGGTTCAGAAAATCTGCACGGCGTGCAGAATTATTTCGCAACCGGGCCTAGAGCTGTTTTGCTAGGCACGGCCATTATTCACATATACCACTTAGGCACGACTCAAGTAACAAAGACAAATGAGGCGTCCTTAGACAGAATTCTTACTAAGTTTTGGGAAGTGGAAAATCTACCATCAAAAGTGGTAAAAGATTCCGATTCCGTCTGCGAAAGTAATTTTCTACGAACTAAAGACGCGAGCAGGAAGTACGTAGTGACGTTACCGTTCAGCGATCCCGATCATTGTGGGTCTGAGTTGGGTTACTCAAGGTCTATAGCACTTGCTCAGTTTCTCAGAAACGAGAATCGTTTTCGAAGAGACACTTCATTAAATGAGCAGTACAGCTCCGTAATCCAAGAATATTTCGATTTAGGCCATATGAGAAAGGTTTCGCCCACTCACAATTCTCCGAACTACTACCTTCCACATCATGCGGTGATAAAACCCGAAAGCACCACCACGAAACTGCGGGTGGTATTCAACGCTTCCAGCCCTTCAGCAAATGGGACTAGCTTGAACGATGTGCTTCATGCCGGTCCAGTCGTCATATCTGACTTAACGATTCAGATTTTAAAGTGGCGCTATTTCAAGTATGTCTTTAGTACGGACATCACGAAAATGTATAGGCAGATCTGGGTCGATCTAAAGCATAAGCCGTTTCAAAGGATTCTATTCAGAAACAAGGAATCGGACATTCGAGATTACAAGCTCGTCCGATCTCGCCATCCGAGTGCTGCAACAGCTGGCTGATGACGTCGATCAGCAGTTTCCAAAAGCCAGTCACATAATCCGCAATTTTATGTATGCGGGTGACGTTTTAACAGGATCGAATTCTCAATGAGAAGCTCAACTTGCCATCCAGGAGTTAGTAACCGCTTTGAATTCTGTCGGATTTCCGCTTAGGAAGTGGACCTCCAACCACAAGGGGGTTTTAAAGGACATTCCAAACGATCATCGTCTCAATGCTGAGCTCCTGAATATTGATGCCGAAAGCACCTCCAGAGATATCCGTCAAGCCCTCCTATACGAAAAGAGAAGTCCTCTGCCACATCGCAAAGCTATTCGATCCCGCTGGCTGGCTTGCCCCGTTCATCGTCCGGGCCAAAATTTTTATGCAGGAGATCTGGTTGCAAGAGTTAGGCTGGGATGACAACCATCCCGACGAAATGAGCCATAGATGGCAGGTGTTCCTGCAAAGTTATTCCGATCTCGATCAAATCCGTATTCCGAGATGGATCAGCTACCAGCCCCATGTAAAAATCGAGCTTCACGGTTTTTGTGACGCTTCCCAAAAGGCCTATGGGCGGCGCTTTATGTCAGGGTTGAAGTCGGTCAGCAGATATTGACTAATTTGCTTACGGCAAAGACCCGGGTTGCCCCGGTAAAAACGGTATCCCTCCCCCGACTTGAGCTATGTGGTGCCCTATTGCTGGCAGATATGGCATCCACCATCCTTCCAAATATGCTGTCAGACAGCTCTGAGATTTTCTGCTGGACAGACTCCACCATTGTCCTGGCATGGTTAAAAAAACCAGCCTGCTCCTGGACCGCATTCGTAGCCAACCGCGTAACCTAAACGGTCAGAACACAACCAGTCAGAACACAACCAACCGACCTAGCTAGTCGCGGTGTGTCCCTGCCAGAGTTGGGCGATAGCACCCTCTGGTGGCATGGCCCCTAATGGCTACAACTGCCCAAACTTCAATGGCCAGAAACTTCGGATCCACACCCAGTCACGGACTTAGAGCAGCCCGCTGTGAAGGTTCATTTCGTACAGCTCCCCGGTGATGATTTCCTTGAACGTTTCTCCAGACTGGACAAGGCTTCAAGAGTCCTAGCTTACGTCCAAAGGTTCCTAAATTGCTGTCGAAAGGCTCCGGTAAGTCCGGATAGGCAGCTCAGTAATCGGGAAATCCGGGGGGCTGGGGGGACCTACATAATAATTGCCCAGCGCGAAGAGTACGCGCTCGAGCTTCGACTGTTGCGAAGTGAAAATTCCATACCCTCGTCAAGCCAAATTGCTAATTTATTTCCATTTATAGACCAACAAGGCCTCTTTAGAGCATGTGGTCGCTTTACTGCCTCCAAGGTCCTGCAGTATGACGAGCGCCATCCTGTAATACTCCCGTACAGCTGTCGGCTATCGCGCCTTCTTGTCCAATTCACGCACCAGATTACGCTCCATGGCGGCAACCAACTGACAGTGCGCTTGATACGATCCAAATATTGGATTCCTAAAGTCAAAAATCTGGTAAAGGGCGTGATAAATTCATGCAAGGTGTGCACCATTTGTAAAAAACGACTGCAAGCCCAATTGATGGGCGTTTTTCCGACTGATCGAGCCTACTTCTCCAGGCCAGTTACTTTCACCGGCGTCGAAGTGAACGCCCTTTTGAAGTGAAAAACTACACAGGGAGAGCTTTTCTCATCACTAAGGGATATGTTTGTGTGTTTGTGTGCTTTTCTAGGAAGGCCATCCATTTGGAACCCATCTCCGATCTCACAACTGAAAAGTTTCTAGCAGCGTTTGCTCGTTTTGTCGCTAGAAGAGGTTGTCCTCAGCGGGTCCATTCCGACAACGGCAAAACCTTTGTTGGTGCCTCAATTCTTCTTTCCCGTGACTTTACGCAAGCACTAAAGGACTCGGTGACTGCAGCGTATAGCCACCAGGGACTCGTGTGGCGTTTCATACCCCCAGGAGCTCCTCATATGGGAGGCCTGTGGGAGGCAGGAGTCAGGAGTTTTAAAACTCTGTTTTACAAATCCACGTCCGCTCGCAAGAATACCTTCGAAGAGCTTTCCACGCTTCTTGCTAAGATTGAAGCCTGCCTTAATTCCAAACCACTTTCTCCAATGTCTGAAGTCCCGACAGACTTGTTGGCACTGACGCCAGGCCATTTCCTGATCGGGGGTCCGTTGCTTTCCACGGCGGAGTCTGAAATCAAAGGCGACTCCAAGTCGATTATAAATCGATGGCAATATCTCAAGGCCCAGCATCAACAATTAAGTTCGCGATGGAAAGAAGAAACCTTCTCGAAACCTAGAAGTGGACGATATGGTCGTTATCAGGGACGATAACTTGCCACCAAACGACTGGCGGCTCGGTAGAATAGTAGCTGCTATCCCAGGAGCTGATGCTAGAGTCCGCGTCGTGGACATTCTTACCTCTCGCGGAACAATCCCTCGTCCGATCCACAAACTGGTTCTCCTTCCTATGGAAGCTAAGGCAACCACTAAAACTCCACAATAACGCCTTCCTTCCTGATGCTTTAAAATCCGTTTATAATGCAGACTAAGTTCGCTTATAATTTTCCTTTTCTTTCTGTTTTATTAAAGCATCAAACCATGGCTCCACGTCCTCACCGCGTCAAACTTTGGACGTCAGACGTTCTCTAGGTACTCAGTTTTACCGCTGCCGAGTCTGTCGGGTCATCCATCCCCCAGCCTACGCATCCGGACCCCGATCCGCGCACTCAGTGACGACTTGCGCGCCCAACAGACACGCCTAAACCAGCGTCATTAATCCTTTGCTACGCTCGCCCTCGCAAGGGGGAGAATGTTCACGCCAAATCCAGTTCAGTCCAGTCCCCCAGGGGGCCTGAACAGTCGTGAGAGCAGTTCTTCCAGATCGCTCTCATCTCGCTCTCTCGCACTGTTAATGGTCTCCACTCCGCTCTACGAAGACGGTTGACTACCGTAAATAAAAAGTGAAAAAAAATTACGATATATGTGCCGTGTGAAAATTCAATCCGCCCCACTCCAACAATTATATTTCTTAAAAATATATTTTCAAGTTCTAAGAAATTGATACTATCCACATTTGATAATATTCCATTAACCTTTTATGTTTTATTGATAGAGTACCATGATCCTTGTGATTTAACATTGTAAACTCTGTTTCATTATATTTTCGTTTTCATTTACTATCATTAGCACAAGGCATATTCTTATATACCCTATTTATTGATTTTTTGTGTGCCATTGATCTAAATAAACTAAAACTAAAAACTGAGCAAACTGAGGGTGTAATGAATAAATTTGTAAACATATTTTTCTAAAATTTTCAAATATATCAGTCAATAGGAAAAAATCAGATTTTAAATACAACTCTAGATAATCCTTCCTTCCTTTTCTGTCAAGTTACTATAGAATGCTGCTCTTGATGGTAGGGAAGTTTCCTCAAGTCGACCAGCTGAATCTAAATATTCAAAAGGAAAGATCATCAATTAAATTAGAAGCAAGGGTATCCAAACTTGATGGCATAAATCTGAATGTGTCAAGAAATAAAATTTCGAAATTGTTTCCATTTGAAGTTTTTATGGTTTTGGACACCGAAATATATTGTTCTTTATTTACTGGGATTGCATTAATACTACCAGGAATTTTTGTCAAGTCTTCAATAAATAAATGACAATCATATTTAGAAAAAATTATCTATACTCCAAGTCTTAATATTATATAATAACAGTCTTATGTTTTAGAGCAGCATCCTCAGATCCAGAGAAATTTAAGCAAACATTACACAGCTATTGTTATCTGTTCTTTTGCCTTGTTAATGATCTATAAAACAAGTAATTTTTATTTAATATGTTTATTTATAAATAAATATATAAATTAGAATAAGTCCCCTGGCAGCAATCGATGTGTCGTCAGCGGGAGGGGGTGTGCCAGGCAGGTAAGCCTAGCGGTCTTCCTTCTTTTGTTAGGAGTTATGTAGTGCGCCAGGCAGGTACGCCTAGCGGTCTTCCTTCTCTTGTTAGGAGTTATGTAGGGAGGAACTACCTCCGTTATCGTTGGCCCTTAAGGCACAACAACCAATATTAACAAACGTAATGTAATGTATGACGGCGGTGCCGGAATTCAAATTCAAGAGCGATGGCTCTGTCTTTATTGAGATTTCAAAATGAACTGAACTTAAAGCTAACATAAAAAGAGACTCATAGCGGCCACTCCAATGGGTAGTGCTTGCCGGCTATGCACGGGCTTCCGGCCAGACGCTGTGTCAGCAATTTGGCCGGAGCGAACTTTCGGATGATCGGTCATTGGCGTCGCCCGGTTGACTTAGTTAACTACTCCCCCCTCAGGATTAAGGCCGCCCTCGGCCGACCCTATTTGGGCGATCATATCTGCTATTTGGGCCGTAGCTCTCCTGGCCTGGAGGACTCGCCGATAGGTGAAACCGGCGCAGATCAACGCGCAGCATATTGCTCCTGCTACCAGTACTATCTGTTGTAAATGATAGTTGTTGATATTCTCCCCGACTCTCCTGATGTGGTCCAGATTACGCTCACTCAAGCGGTGAAGGTACGGAAGACTGAGGATGTTGTGTTCCATAGTAATGTTCAGGGAGGGCGAGCTGGCTACTCCTGGGACCCTCTTCTGGGCTCTGTCATTGTTGACATATCGGGTTTTATTAACCATGGCACTCTCAGTAAAGTTACGTGGATGTAAGTGCCATTATCCACACTCACACGTGCCGGACGATCGTTTACAATTATGATGCCTTCATCTACGTGAGTAATTGGATGTAGATCGCTGTGCTGGATGTCACAGCGCGCTATCCCACCAGCGTGGAGCTCTTGCGCGGATGACCTTCTTAACGCCAGCTGGCAAAATGTGGCTCCAGGTGTTGTGGAGCAATTGTTGACCGTGTGAATCGCTCCATTGCAATCAGCTATTATTTTGTCCTCCAGCCTGAGCATCGTGTCATGATGGGACACGGGAAAAACAGTGATTTTAATACATGACGATTTGATTATTGGAAATTTAATGACAAAATACAAAAGGTTAGCGGATTGTAATACTTTAACGGAAGCAACGGACAATAAGTCTTTGATGGGGGTATCTGTGGGCTCTTCTACCCATATATCTTCTAGGTCTGCATGATCTAGTATAGCAGGGCTCACAATGTTTCATTCAATGCTCGCTTCATTTGCTATGAGTGTGTCGGGTGCCTCGGCCTCTCTGAGTGCCGAAAAGGCACACATGATTCAAGTGCACTCATTGTCTGGTTGTACCCTTGCCGTTCTCTGATATATATATATATTTATATATATATATAATATATACATATTATATATACCTTGAAATATTTTAAATCAATATATAATGTCCATTTCCGCCATCTTCCAAAAACAGTATGTTAACGTGACAACGGGTTGAATTGCATTCTTCTTATGCATTTCCGTGCGGACATGGTTTGTCCGCTTGTTCATAATAACGAACTCGAACTGAAATTCATTTTCTTTTTGTTTATTATTTTATTATTTGATTTTTCTTTTTTTTTATTTATTTTATGATACTTTTTACCTTTCACTACACTTTTAGTTGTTTGCTTTGTTTTAAGTTTTCAAACTAACAATGTTGCCCGGAGAATGTCTTGGAAAGAACTAATTAAATTCTCCGATTTTGTACACAAATTTTAGAAGTCTGGGAGTTACAATTCTAGGTTTTAAAAGATAGCAGCTCAGATAGATTCCTAGATGGTTTGAGATGGTTCGAAACCAAATGGAATCTCAGTTTTGAAAATAAAGTCCTTTGGTTAGAATAGATCAGAAATAGTTTCTTCAAGATGCGGATTGTTCAAGAAAAAGAAATCCAATAGAGTGTGAGTAAAAATAGATGACCTGTAGTTAGAAAAGAGTCGAAATATTTTTTTCAAGATAAGGATTGTTTAAGAAAAAGTAACCAATAGAAGCCGAGTTTAAAAATTGACTTGAAATTAATTGAAATTAATGACTTTTCATTTGCAGGATTTAAGATATCTACAAGTCAGGGTAGAAAAGATGAAGAAAACTAGAAATTTTTTTTTGAGTAAATTCGGTAAGCAGGTGGTAAAAAAAAAACTTAAAGTCTTGGATGTACATTATGTATTCGGATCAAATTAAATTGTTTCTCAATCAGTTTAATGGAGTTCTACTAAATTCTCACTATCTGCGACTTCTTTTTATAAATACAAAACTACTTGAGTGTGAAGAAGTTGAAATGATAACTTCTATCCATGGTGTACAACGAAAAACATGTATCTGGAGTAAGGATTCAGCTACGGAAGGAATCTACACTTGTGGATGTCATAAAAATTTTGAGTACGAAAGGGAGGCAGCAAAAATTATGAATATATATTTTAATCTGGCAAATTGAATGAGAAGAAAATAAAAAATACAAAAAAAGTATTTTAGACTATATAACTTTATTTCAGATAATTAAATATTGATTTCATTATATAATGAAAACAAAATCACTGAAATATAGAAAATAATTAAATAAACACATTTGTTGATAAAGTTAATATTTCTTTTATTATTTCAGTTAATATGCGGCGTGAAAAAATAAAAGATTTTTACATTTGAATTTTAAATAATTTTATTTTATTTCTATTTTTATACAATTTTTTATTTAAATATCTAAGCTATTGGCAACATTTATTAAAAACTCATCGTCTTCATCTTTCATTAAATCTAGATATTTATTTTCTAAGTCATCCACTTTTATATCGTCAAAGACGTAGTCATCATCTGGAAAAACAATTTCTTCCGGGTCAACTATATCAATCCTTTTAGCACATTGAAAATGCTCATACAAATACTCATTTCCAAGTTCATCCATCATTTCTTCTCCAAATGGGAAATCTTCCCATTTGAGTGATTCAAACTCTTTAGGAATCGTTTGAGTAGATGATGAAAAGGGTGCAAATACTTCCCTCAGATTCCTGTCTACGGTATCTTCCTCGTCTAGAGCCATTACATAGTTTGGCTCCGAGTCTTCATTGACAACCACATCGGAGTCTGGTCATCGATTTTAATGTCCGTCAACAATTCCAAAGTCTGAATTGAATCGACGAATTCCACAGATATTATGCTGATGGTGATTTTGGTGCTCCTGACGAACTGATGCTGAACAATTTGACTGCTCTCCTTTTTATACTTAAAGGGCATACGTATATGTTATACTCCTAGACCTCCCAACAATCCAATTCAGTTTCTCAACTATATTGAAAGTCAGATATCCCAAACACTTTAAAATATGAATAGAAATGTCTTAGAAACATGTTCTCAGAAAACAATTACTGCAACGTTACACTCCTTGTATCCCTTTCCTCCTTCAGTTAATTGAATTGGTCCATGTTTACCCAATAACTGTATGCATATGTACTGACATTTTTATTACGGTGAAATATGCGAGCGTTAAGAAACGACGTCTGCAATGCAAACTATTTAGTCTGTGTCCCTTTGTTTAAAGTATTGAAATCTAAAAAATCTGAAATTTGAATAAACAACTTGAAACATTGACTTATACTTGACTATGCACTTGACAATTTTATTATGGTGCGTCCATGAACGTATATCAGTTCTCCATATCGTGATAAGTATCCGACCCTCTTTACACACATCTGGGGTTCCCACTCAACCATACATACGCACACACGTAGACAGAGGCTTACATATATAGAAATTGACAGTGTGTTTTGAGAAAATTCAACCCCTTAAGCCGTTCCCAATCCTCCTAATTAGGGTCAGGAATACATTTCAATATTCCCATATTACGGATAGGGGGGTTGGAAAACTAATCATGACACAATCGTCACATTTTATTACGTGCACTGATTTTAAAAACTATAATTTATGGGTTTATGATTTCTGTACCAGAATCCAAACTGACTAAAAGGGTGAGGGGAAATCCTTATCAAAGGAGACAACGGATAATGGGTTTTGGGGTGGGGTAAACCATGTTTTTATCACTAATGTGACAGCTTAATAGGCCATAAATCTGTGCCAGAACCAGCTTTATTAACCTACTCACAAACTTATGCATCCTCTCAATTTGGCCATTATCTCGCTGAACACCTGTAGTTATCAAAAGATGAGTTATATTATCCCCTTCACAGAACTGTTTAAACATATTTGAAGTGAAAGCGGTACCCCAATTTGACACAATCCTAGCAGGGTTTCCAAACAATGCTGCCTGTCTTTCTAAACAATGTTAATAGCCCATAAATTTGTGCCAGAACCAGCTTTAAGTACCTAATTATATGATATGGCTGGGGTGATAGATAATGGGTTTTGATGATGGGGGAGAAAAGTTTTACATGACAAGTATGACAGGGACTACTACCTATTTAAAACCAAAACTTTTGTAATTCAAATTAGTATTCATGTTCAACAAATCATTTTATTTAAAATACATGTTTTAGTGTTTAGGTGAGGGGCCGTTGTGCCGCCGCACAATCTTGCACTCTCTCTCTCGGGTCCAACTGCAGCGGTCGGCTGTCGGCGATCATCCGCTCTGGCGGTAGCGGCTTTTTCTTATGTTAAGCTAGGTTCTTTTAGTTCCATGTATGCAGCAGAATAAAGCTGACGGCCCTTGAAAAATACTCCACGACGCCCCCGTCTTCTTCTTTTCGTGCCACCGGGTTAATTTGCGGCAGCATCGACACACACCCCCCCCCCATCAGTATTGCACTTAAGTTATAAGTTATGATAATTTTATGTTTGTCTTCGCTTTTTATAATAATTTCAAATAAGATTAATAATTCTAGAATACACAATAATACAGGGGTTTTTAATTATTTCTTTGTTAATACCAAATTTTAATTTTAATTGAAAAGAAAATTCTTTTTTTTTTTAAATGAATTTTGCAATGTATTTTTTTAATATTGCATTTAATCATCTCCACCAGTCATTACTTCCATAAATTCTGCAGTATAAAACATTTTCAAATTAAAATTTAACTTTTTTTTTTCAAATAAATTCTACATTACCATCAAAATCAACGGTTCCTGATCCATCAGAATCAATTTCCTCAATCATCATATCCAGATCGTCATTTGTCAATTTATCATCTAGTTCCCGCAAAATTTCACGAAGAACTCCGGTAGTAATGTAGCCATTTCCTTCTTTATCGTAAAGTCGGAAAGCTTCTTTTAATTCAGCCATCATTGCTTCGGCGTCCTCTTCAACAAGAAAGCGTGCGGCCAGTGTTGTGAATTCTTCAAATTCGATTTGCCCAGATCCATCTTCATCGACTTCAGCGATAATATCAGCAAGAGTAGCATCATCAAGTTGATGGCCCAGCATGCTAAGAATCGTACCAACCATGGCAGTATTAATGTACCCATTTTTTTCTGGATCAAAAGCATTAAATGCATTTCGTAATACTATTAAAAAAGGGTACTCTGTTAATTGAATAATTGATTTAAATGCTATAGTAACTTACAAGCAGTTTGCTCCTTAGTCAATTCATCCTATTAAAATAAAAACAACCATTTATTTTTAAATTTGATAATTTGTTAATATATTAATACTTCCTGGCTTAACTAAAAAAAACTTATTATTATTAATGCAATCATCGCGTTTTTCAAAATAAAATATTTTAGGCCGGATCATTGCTTCGTAATTATAAAAGCTTGTAAGAATTTACATCGAGTAACTATCCAATCAAACGCCCAAGCCTAAATAATTTTAAATTAAACATACCTTATCACATAATTTTTGTCATATGAAGTTCAAGTCTAACAGCGTTTTGTCAAACAAATTACCATTAGAACGCTTACTAAGAAAAAGCTCGCTTGCATAACAATCTCGAATGACCATCAGAATTTTTGTTTCATTTTAAGAGTCAGAATAAATTACTGTTTATTTAAAACAGTTATTTTTCTTGAGTGAAAAACTTGAACAGGTTAAAATGAGTAAATAGTAATACAACATTGCGCGAAAAGAGAAGAGAAAACGCTCTTTTCTGTGTGCAATTGTCGTCGAATTTTTTTGTTGGATCAATGGAATGATCTGTAGAATAATCATAATCATAGTTTGAGAATTACATTGATTTGATAATATGTTGCTAATACCATAATATAATAATAAAACTGTGGATGAGTTCATTATCAATAAATCACCAGTGCATGAAAGAAATTTTCAAAAGGTTACATAGGGAGCCACATGATCAGCAGTTTTGGCAAATGGTTGAACATCACATTTAACAAAGAAGTCAAAAAAATATGAGAGTTGTTATTAGTGCAAAAAAATAAGAAGTGGATTTCTGATGGAAAACCAAAGAAAAAAGCAAAGCACCAAATTCCCTTACAGGCATATAGAATGAGCACAGATCTACCTGATGCTTGACACGGCGTGTTCAGCGATGTTGACTTTGGTGGTTGCATCTATACAGGACATTCAACACCTGGAGTCGTCGTGAAGTATGCAGCAGTTGCAGTTTTTCCAGGACTAGTCAATGATAAGCAGTTGTTGGGACCTCAACTACCGAATAAGAGATCATCGCAGCAAACGAGGAAGCCTAAGAAGCAGATTCTTCAAAGGGATCGTCATGCTCAAAGGCGTTCCCATCATACATGTTAACAACTTCTCAGCAGTTATACCGGTTGAAAATCGAAAGTTTCCCTACATAACTAAACACATCTGTTTCAAACAGATAAAACTGGTAACACTGACATCGTTAGACCACCTGAATTTTCGGTTTACCTAAAGTGTCAGAATAAATTACTGTTTTACTGAGGCTGGCATAGTATATCTGTTGTTTTTTACCTTATTGAAAACTAATTGCAGAGAAAGTATTTTATGGGATGATAATGTTGACTAATATGTTCATATAAGCTTACATAAACTCATATAGTTTTAAGAATTTTACAAAGATCATATCTTAGACACTATCTAATATAATTTTATCCAGCTTCTAGACAAATATTTTAATTTATCATTTAAATTTGAATTATCTTTATCCCGGTTTACCGAATTTATTGAAAAAATTTTATTTTTTCATTTCCCTACTTCTGGCTTGACTTTTACATAGCTTAAAGCCTTTAAAATACTACAAATAAAAGGGGAATTTGGCCAGTACAAAATAAAATGTTATCGGAGTAAAATCGTCTTAAGGTATTGCCATAATAAAAAATTAAAAGTGGAGTGAAAAGTGACAGTGAAAAATAAAATTTAAATAGGAAAATCATTCAATATCAATAAAAAACAAGAGGAAACGCTATAGTCGTGTGCCGCGACTATAAGATACCCGTTACTGTTTTACAAAAGTTTAAAATATTATTTTGCTAGTGGAAATTCACAATGCTCCACCTATTGTCAGAGGAAGTATGTTGAGTATGCTTACAGTGACGTCACTACCCATGTGAGGCCTTATAACTTAATTTCTTTATAAATAGCGAACAAATGTTCCGATTTGAAAAATCTTTGATAAAGCCAAACGAAGGCATTCATAATAATATTATAGACTCCACAGTTTTCCGCGGTTTGTGGGCGTTAGAGTGGGCGTGGCCGGATGCAACTTCGTGGCAAGTTGCAGAGGCATCTCTTAAATACGTGTTTCTAAGCAAAATTGTGTAGCTTTTATAGTTTTTGAGATTTTTGCATTTTTGGTTTTTCGGGCTTTGTGGGCGTTTGAGTGGTCGTGGCGTGATCGGAAAAAAACAATTCGCATTGAAATCATCATAGAAACATACATGCTTAATCCGAACTTTCTATCTCTTATAGTTACCGAGATATCAGCTTTTCTAGAAAATCCGAAATCCGTCTTTTGGGCCTTGTGGGCGTATGGGTGGGTGTGGCCGGATAGTAGTACCACTATAAGATGCGCTGCCATCTAAAGATTATACTTTGTGAATTTCAACTTTCTATCTGCAATAGTTCCTGAGATTTCAGTAATTTTAGTTTTTTGCGATTTGTGGGCGTTAGAGTGGGCGTGGCAGGATGCTGTAATAAACTTGCGCTGTCCCGGGACCTCAAGAATCTTCATGCATAATCTCAACTTTGTATCTGCTATAGTTCCTGAGATCTCAGCGTTCATACGGACGGACGGACGGACGGACGGACAAACGGACATGGCTCAATCGACTTCGCTATTGATCCTGATCAAGAATATATATACTTTATAGGGTCGCAAAAGCATCCTTCTATCTGTTACATACTTTTCAACGAATCTAGTATACCCTTTTACTCTACGAGTAACGGGTATAATAAAAAAAAAGTAAATGTAAATGTTTTTTTATTTATTAAGTAGTTTAAAATATATAATAAATTATAAAAGTTAAATGAATTTGCTCCGTTTACAAACATAAATACGTTTATCGCGATCTTGCAGCTAACGACCGATTTCACAGAACTCTTTAAACACATTTAAAGTGAAAGCGGTACCCCTATTTGACACAATCCTAGCAGGGTTTCCAAACAATCCTGCCTGTCTTTCTAAACAATTTACGATCTCATTCACCCCCGTGCCCCGAATCGGAAAAAGCGAGCCAACGTCAACGAGGATATGGTTATAGCATTTGTTAGTTACTTCCATTGGCTCAACGTGACCAATTTGACATGTGGACGACGGCCGATGCCCTTTATCTATTGGCGATAAGAATCCCTCACGTTTACCGAACTTGTTATTAAAAATAATACATTATACACAATTCTCAATAACATGCACTGCCGTTCCGAGCTATTCTGAAAATCATTCATCCATTCAATATAAGTATTTTCACTTTGTTCAACATTCTCCTTTTGCTGAGAATAGATCTTAAACTCACCCTCAATTCTACGAGTCAATGTTATGCCTATTTGATATTTACACAGTTTGGAATTGTTCTACCAAGAATTGCATCAAAATTCATATCTTCATCAGGAATTACATGAAACTCGATTTCAAACTCGATGTTATCAATACACACCAATACAATAAAACTACCAAATGTAAGAACTTGACTATCGCCAATACCAGTCAAAATTTTGCAACAACCTGTCAATTCCTTTCCTAGAGTAAGAAAAACACTTTTATGCAAAAGGCAGAGATCTGCACCGGTATCTACTAGTCCTTTGACAGAATGAGAACCACATTTGATATTTTTCAATTTAAGGCCAGAAACTGTGAAAGTGCTTGATGGCTTCATCAACCGATTCCTGTCCTGTATCATGTTCGAGGTTTCCTTCTGATTTTTTTCTTATATTATCCTTGAACTCTTTAATAGTTTTTGCCTGATAGAGCACTATCTTATTAGATCTAGAATCCGGTATGCCTTCGACAAAATATTCAATAATGTTTTTCTCTTCCAAATGGATCGGCATGGCTATTTCTAAAAGAGCGTTTAAGAATTCATGTAAACTTTATCCCTTCATCTGCCTACGTTTATTTAAACGCTTGTGTATTTCTGCCGACGATAATTTCTCTTAGAATTCTTCTATCAAAGCATCTTTCAGTGTTTTCCACCTTTAAGAAGTTGCTTTCCGTACACATATAATTGTAAATTATCAAACTGGACTGATCAATATAAATTCGGCTTGACCCGGCAAATTTTGAGACACAGCCCTCAACATCTTTAAGTGTGAAACACGAACTTATACTGTGTCTTCCCTCTCATCTTCCATAACATTATAATGATTCAAAAGTCAATTCTGTAATGTAACCTTATTACAATAGGTATTCAACTGTAACTCGGACAACTTTTTTTTAACCTCGGTACGCTAAATTTTACAAAACTTAATGACAAATTATTAAATTTAGAATCAACGCTATAGTCGAGTGCCGGGACTATAAGATACCCGTTACCGTTTTACACTATTTAAAAAAAAAAAAATTTTGCCTATCATGAGGATCAATAGCGAAGTCGATTGAGCCATGTCCGTCTGTCCGTATGAACGCTGAGGTCTCAGGAACTACAACAGACACAAAGTTGAGATAGACCATGAAGATTCTTGAGGTGCCTACGCAGCACAAGTTTATTACATCATCCTGCCACGCTCACTGTAACGCCCACAAATCGGAAAAAAAATAAAATCGCTGATGTCTCAGGAACTATTAGAGCTAGAAGTTGAAATTCGGTGTGTATAATCTTTGGGTGCCAGCGGTCTTATAGGGGTACTACGATCCGGCCACACCCCGGCATACGCCCAAAAGGCTCGACGATTTTCGCATTTTCCAGAAAAACTGATATCGCGATACGTGTTTTCATTCCGCCATGCCTACTCAACGCCCACAAACCGCGAAAAACTGTAACGTCTATTATATTATTATGAATGTCTTCGTTTGACCTTGTATAACTTATTTCTGTTAATATCTATCGATTTGCCAAATGTTTATTAAATCGGAAGATTATTTTGCTATCTATGAGGAAATCAAGGTTATAAGGGCTCACATGGGCAGTGGCGTCACTATCAGTTACTTAACATGCTTTCTCTGACAATACGTGGCACCTTGTGAATTTCCACTAGCAAAATAAATATTTAAAAATTGTGTAAAACAGTAACGGGTATCTTATAGTCGAGGCACTCCACTATAGCGTTTCCTCTTGTTGATCGTTGCGTTCCGTTGTGGCATCTGGTTACGGCGGACAAATCGCCTTGGTACAATTTGGTGGCTTTGAGTAACTTCACAATACATATCGCTCAGTGTTATAAGGACTATTTCACATTTCGCATTTACGAGAGATATGTATTTTTAATATATTTTAATACGTCGTGTGTGTTTATATTTTCGATAGTTGTAAGTGGTTGTCTTGTAGCGTTTTTTGCTAGGGCGTCTGCAAGTTCGTTTCCAGGTATTCCTACGTGACCGGGGATTCAAATTAATTTAAATTCCATATTGTATTTTTGTAGAAGGTTACGAGACTTTGAGATAGAGTGTTCGCTGTTGTTAGTGTTTTTTATTGAGTCGTTGGCAGAGAGTAAGTCTGAGCATATGCAAAATTTGCCTCTTTTAGTTTTATGTATTTGCAGTGCTTCTACTATTGCAAGTAGCTCTGCGGAGAACACTGAAGATTAGTGTGGTCGGTGATAGAGTTTGTCGGGCGATATGCTTTTAAAATTGTAATTATTGGTGAGGCTTTGGCGTTAACTAAGAACTTAATGTTTTTTGACGTAAGGAACTCTCGTCTGTCTTCTAAGGCGTCTACATTTGCTTCGTAAAGTATGGTATTTGTTGGGGTGGTTCTGAGGGCTCCGAGGGCAGTTCTAAAGGCTTTGTTGATTGTTGACTTTACTTTGCGCAGTATTGTGTGCTGGCAGTAGCCGTAGATTGGAAGACTGTAGTCTGCTTTTGAGACGATGGTTGCTTTTGTTACGTTTAGATGTGTAGATGTTTTGCAGTTAAATTTTGCGCTTGAGAGACATTTTTTTACGTTAATATATTGTTTTAGGTTGTTGTTTAGCAGTTCCGTGTGAGTTTTCCATCTTTATTTGTTATTGAAATGCAGACCAAGGATTTTTAGTGATGTTACTTCTTGTATTTGCGTGTTTCTTGTTGTGTGTGTTTGGATGTGTTTGCATTTTGCGGTGGATAACAAGACTCCGGAGTATTCTGCCCAGTCTGTAATAGTGGATATTATCGGATTTGGGTTTATATTTAGGTTTTTTTTGTTTTTAGTTTTAGGATGATGTTGAAGTCATCTGCGTATGCACTTAGGCTGATGTTCGGGTGAAGTGTGAGCTTTTCTGTTAGTGAGTTATATGCAATCACAAAAAGGACCACGGAAAGTGGGAGCCTTGAGGAATGCCGTTTTGCATTGGTTGAAAGGAGGTGATGTCAGAGTCAATGCGCACTAGTAGTTTTCTATTTGTCATGTAGTTCCGTACGTAGTTTATTATTTTTGGGCCAGTTTTTCAGGTTATAAGTTGGTCAAGTATAGAGTGGATGCCAATTCTATCGAAGGCCTTTCCGAAGTCTAGGGATATGATAGATTCGTGGTTTCTTCTTGACAGAGCTCGTGCTAAGAGGTGGTTTACGAGTAGAAGATTGTCTACAGCCGATTTCCCCTTTCTGAAGCCAGTTTGACTGTTATGGATTAGTTTGTCGTTTATTACAAACCACCACAGCCGGTTTGCTATTATTTTGTCAAGTAGTTTTGAAAGGCATGAGTTTAGTGATATCGGCTATGAGTTAACCAAGGTTTTGTCTGTGTTTGGTTTTAGGATCGGTATTATTAAGCTATTTTTGTACGTTTGTGGAATGTAGTTCTTTAGTATGGTGTTTTGGAGGTTAATAATTCTGTTTTTTGTTGTTTTATCAAGGTTTTTTATCATTGCGTAGTTGATTCTGTCAAGTCCTGAGGTGTTTCCTTTTAATGTGGTTAATGCTGCTGAATATTCTATTGCAGTTATAGGTTTTTCTATTTCGGTTGCTCTTTTGCTAGGAATATGTGAGAGATGAATAGTATTGCTGACTGACGTTTGTTTGTGATTAATAAAGGTGCTTGAAAAATTGCTGTCGGAGGAGGTTTTTGAGAAATTTTGGCAGAAAAGCTGAACAACTTCTACTTTGATATTAATGTTTTGTTTTGTGGATGAGTAATATACAGTGTATGTGTTTTTGAGGGTTAATGCCGCAAAAGTGTCGGATGTTGCTCCAGATCGTTTTGGGTTGGGTGTCCGGTGAGATTTGGGATGTGAGTTTGTTAATGCTTTCTTTTTTAGTTTGTTTTAGTGTTAGTTTAAATAGGGCATTTGCCCTTATGTACTGTACAATGTTTTTTGTAGATATGTATCTTTTAAGTTCGTTCCATTTTTTCATTTCATCGTCTCGTAGTTTTTGAGATTGTTGTTTCACCATGGTACATTATGAAGCTTACCCGTTGGGTGTGTTTTTGGTATTGCCTTGTGAGCGCTCGAAAGGATAATGTTTTGTATTGTTGCAGCTTCTTTATTTATGTTTGTGCTTGGTCGTCGTTGCGCAGAGAAGTTTTCTGTAAGCTTGGTAAATTTATGCCTGTTTGCCTTATCCATAATAAAAGTGGGTTTCCGTGTGGTTGATTGTAGGTTAGCAGTATTTGAAGAGAAGAGGTTAATTATGATGGGGAAGTGATCGCTTCCAAAAAGGTTATCTTCTGTGCGCCAGGTACTGTAATTTTAAGGAGTGGGCTGCCGAGAGTCAGATCGACATTTGTCAGCAAGTTGTGTGTGCTGAAATATGTTGGAGACATATCGTTTAGAAGAATGAAGTTAGATTGTGTTATGTATTTCTCAAGTACTTTCCCTCTAGGATTATTTTGCTTTGAGCCCCAGTTTTTGTGCCAACCGTTGAAGTCTCCAGTGACAATTGTGGGTGTGGAAGAGTTGTCTAATACAGCCTGAAGGTTTTGTAGTGAACGATTTGGAGCGATGTATGACGAAATAAGTCTGAATTTGATTTTCGAGGTTACTTCTAAGCATACTGCGTCAAAGTCATCGTTTAGGGTTATTTCTTTGGTTTGCAGAGATTTATGAGCCAGTGCGATGGTGAGGTGTTTTTTCTATTAGGGAGTAATTAACAGGTATTGGTATATTGAGGTATTTTATATGAGTTTCTTGTAATGCTATTAAAAGAGGTAGGTGCTTTATTCATACTCCATTGTACAATTTTCATGGTCATTTTAAAGGTTGATTTGTTGTTGTGGAGGAGGTAGATGATTGTGTACCTATTTGTTGTCTACTGCTGGGTCTGGCTTTCTTTTTGCTGGGTTTTTGGTTTGTAGTTAGTGTTTTGTTTTTGTCGTTAGAGAAAATTCGGAGTTTAAGGTCCTGTGTTTTTACGCTTGTCATATATTTGGAGGTAGTGGGAGTGTCGAAATCCATGATGAATGTGTCTAGGACCATGTGTTCAAGTGCAGATTGGGTTGTTGATCGAGTTAGTGTAGGTCTTGTGTGGGTGTTGGTTAGGATGTCGTCGTAAGATGAAGGTGGTTTGCTTTGGCGGGTATCTTGCGCGTTTTTATTATGATTGCTGAGTGTTGATTTTGTTGTTTTGCTTGGTGTTATAGCGTTGGTTAGATTTTTTGATACAATTGAGGCGATGCTTATTGGAAGTGGATGGTTATGGCGAGTGTGGTATATTGTAAGTGCTGTTTTGTGATCGACTTTTTCTGTAATTTAAATGTTTGTTAGTTCTTGTTTTTTTTTTAATGTTGGACAGTTGCGGTCTAGTGGGCTGTGTTTGGAGTCGGTATCGGCGTAGTTTATGCAGTTAGTGCAGCTTTTTTCATAGTGGCATGTATCATATGTCTCTGTATGAACATTATTAGAGCAGTTCTTACAAGTTCATTAGGGTTCTTACAGGTTGGGGTTGGGTGTCCAAAGCGTAAGCATCTCATGCACCTTAATGGCATCGAGATATGTGAGCGCTCGCGTATTTTTTCGTATCCAATGTTAAGGGTTTCTGGGAGGAAGTGAAGCAAATGTAATAATGATTAGACCAGTTTCAGTCGTGGATTGATCGTTTTTTTTAAATATTTTTCGTACTTCGGTGACTTTTTGTGGCTTTAGTTCGACTAAGATTTCTGCAACGCTTATACTGCGAAGTAGGTTGCAATATATTACTCCTTTACAGAAATTTAGGGTTTTGTGTTCAGAGACGGTTACTTCAATGTTCGAAATTTTGATTAATTTAAGTAATTTGTTTGCTTGTAAGGTGTTTTTAGTTTTTATCAAAATGTATCCGGCACGAGTGTTTTTGCAAGACTGCACCTCACCATCGCATGTAAAGTCAATCGTTTTTTTAAGTATGAAAGGGTTAAGATTTTCGAGGGATTTGTTGTCTGGTCCGTTAATGATAATGAATTTTGGTTCGCCTGGGTTTTTGATGTACATTGATGTACCACTTCTTACGTCCGGTGGTTTCTCCATTGTTGTAGTTTTTTCGGGCTGGCGCCAGGCACTTGGATTTTGAGTTAGTTGTTTTTGTTTTTTTGTTTTTTATTTTACGTACTTGTTTGTTTTTTTCTGATAAGAAGTTGTTAGTTGTTGTTTTTGGTTGTTTGTAGGTAGACTACGAGAACTCAATAGTAACACGGCTTTTCTCTGCAAGGTTTGACATGATACTGGTTATCTTATATTAATTCATGCTCATGTGTGAACACCGCTTCATTTTTTTATAATTATTTATGTATGCAAGGAAAATCGCGACAGTGTGTAACACTAGCATAGAAGAACATGGATACATTTTTAAAATATCCGAAATTTGATATCAGGTATCTCTTCTTCTGGAAGTTTAATATCTACTCTATTCTACTCTGTTTCTTCTCTTCCCGAGCATAGCAGTCCTAAGGGCCTTTACTCATCTCGAGAATGGCTATGGCACCCTAGGTTAAGGTAGACCACCAGAACGGGCTGGGAACCGGATCGCACGCCAGTTACAGTGGGCGCGGCAGGATGCTGTAATCAATTTGCACTGCATATCATCAGGATAAATAGTGAAGTCGATTGAGCCATGTCCGTCTGTCCGTCCGTCTGTCCGTATGAACGCTGAGGTCTCAGGAACTACAAGAGATACAAAGTTGAGATAGACCATGAAGATTCTTGAGGTCCCTACGCAGCACAAGTTTATTACACCATCCAGCCTCGCCCACTGTAACGCCCACAAATCGAAAAAAACTAAAATCGCTGATATCTCAGGAACTATTAGAGCTAGAGGTTGAAATTCGGTGTGTATAAGCTTTGGATGCCAGCGCATCTTATAGGGGAACTACTATCCGGCCACACCCACCCATACGCCCGCAAGGCTCAAAAGACAATTTCCGAATTTTCCAGAAAAACTGATATCTCCTTAACTATAAGTGATAGAAAGTTCGGATTAAGCATGTGGGTTTTTATGATGCCCCAAATGCAAATTAATTAAGACACGCACAGCCAAACGCCCACAAAACTCGGAAGACAAAAATGCAAAAATCTCGGGACTTATAAGAGCTAAAAAGGCTTAAAAACTCGTTATAAAGAGATGCCACTGCAACTTGTCACGAGTTTTCATCCTGCCATGCCTACTCTAACGCCCACAAACCGCGAAAAACTGTGGCGTCTATAATATTATTATGAATGTCTTCGTTTAACCTTGTATAACTTATTTCTGTTAATATCTATCGATTTGCAAAATGGTTTTTAAATCGTAACATTATTTCGCTATTTATGAGGAGGCCTCACATGGGCAGTGACGTCACTATCAGTTACTTAACATGCTTTCTCTGACAATACGTGGCGCCTTGTGAATTTCCACTAGCAAAATAAATATTTAAAAATTGTGTAAAACAGTAACGGGTATCTTATAGTCGAGGCACTCGACTATAGCGTTTCCTCTTGTTGATCGTTTTGTTCCGTTGCGGTATCTGGTTACGGCGGACAAATCGCCTTGGTACACTTTGGTGGCTTTTAGTAACTTCACAATACATATCGCTCAGTGTTATAAGGACTATTTCTCCCGCTATAAGTACCAATTTTCACTGGATCCGTCACAGTTTTAAAGCTTTGTTAAGACTAAGCGTAAACCAAAAACCTTTCCCGCTATGCTAACGTTTGAAAAATGTACAGAAAGTACGGATCAGGACAATGCTCATCTTTTCAAACCACTTAGTGACTTATGGTAACGACTACGGAGACATACGCTTATGATATCCCCCGATCCAATCTTATATCCCGACCCACTTCGTCGGAATGTGGAATCTTGAAGGTTCTTCAAATTGGGTTTCGCCAGGGCCAAGTGGTGTACAGCGTTGCGTGCTTAGGTACTGCTCATCTATCCTGGACAAATCTCTTCTGCAATTACTTAACCGTTTTTTTTAAACGACCACATTATCTGAAAAAAACCCTTTATTATTCCCCTTCATAATTAAGGAAAAAAGTCGAATGTTCCAATTGCAGAGGTATCTCCAAACTTTCGGCGTTTCCAAAACTTCGAAAAAATGTTCATGCCTCGTTGGTGCACCTTGGTAGATCAGTTATATCTTCATGCAAGCATGGATTTTTGAAACAACTGTCTACCATAACTAATTCTCGGCTCGTGATCATGGGGCGGGTATATGAGGGTCACAAGGGCCTTGTTAAATCCATCCAAAAGAGTTTCTTAATATTTGCTCTATGTCTTCCTTCGTATAAAAAAACTTATACATTGTGCATTTTCCTTACTAAACGTAGGACGATATCGTTACCTAGCCGTTGTTGCTGGATAAGGACATTGCCCGATATAGAGTGTTTACTGTAAGGAGTTTCAACTTTTTGCATCTGGTTGAAAAAAATAGTAGAGCATTTTGATCAAAAATTTAAATAAAGGTGTTCATTACATATGTATAATATAAATATAATAATATATAATATATTAATATATTGTAAAAAAAAATTAAATAAACATTTTCTTTTTTTGTATGTTATTGACGGCACAATAGGAGTGTCAGAGGAATTTGCAATGGCTGTCACAATTTCTCCAGCACTGAAGATGTTGTATTAAAACATAAAATCTTTGAGGGATGTATACTGGCGCCCGAAATTGCAGAATACCCTATGCTATTATGTTAAATAAATTTTTATACCCGTTACTCGTAGAGTAAAAGGGTATACTAGATTCGTTGAAAAGTATGTAACAGATAGAAGGAAGCTTTTGCGACCCTATAAAGTATATATATTCTTGATCAGGATCAATAGCGAAGTCGATTGAGCCATGTCCGTCTGTCCGTCCGTCCGTCCGTCCGTCCGTCCGTCCGTCCGTATGAACGCTGAGATCTCAGGAACTATAGCAGATACAAAGTTGAGATTAGGTCCCGGGACAGCGCAAGTTTATTACAGCATCCTGCCACGCCCACTCTAACGCCCACAAATCGCAAAAAACTAAAATTGCTGAAATCTCAAGAACTATTGCAGTTAGAAAGTTGAAATTCAGAAAGTATAATCTCTGGATGGCAGCGCATCTTATAGTGGTACTACTATCCGGCCACACCCACCCATACGCCCACAAGGCTCAAAAGACGTTTTTCGGATTTGCTAAAAATGCTGATATCTCGATAACTATAAGAGATAAAAAGTTCGGATTAAGCATGTAGGTTTCTATGATGCTCCCAATGCGAATTGATTTTTTCCGATCAAGCCGCACCCACTCTAACGCCCACAAATCCCGAAAAACCAAAAATGCAAAAATCTCAAAAACTTTAAGATCTACAGTATTTTGCTTAAAAACACGTATTTAGGAGATGCCTCTGCAACTTGCCACGGAGTTGCACCCGGCCACGCCCACTCTAACGCCCACAAACCGCGGAAAACTGTGGTGTCTATAATATTATTATGAATGCCTTCGTTTGACCTTGTGTAACTTATTTCTGTTAATATCTATCGATTTACCAAAGATTTTTTAAATTAAAACATTATTTCGCTATTTATAATGAAATTAAGGTTATAAGGCCTCACATGGGCAGTGACGTCACTATAAGCATACTCAACATACTTCCTCTGACAATAGGTGGCGCATTGTGAAATTCCACTAGCAAAATAATATTTTATTATATAGTCGCGGCACTCGACGACAGCGTTTCCTCTTGTTTATAAATACATTCATTAAACAGTACAACATCGAGGGCAGCACAAGACTAAGATTGCTGGTTGGCTTAAGCAACCAGTATAGATTAAGCAACCAGCTTAAAACTACCAGTTGCTGATATTTTCTGAGTATGACCGAAGTACTGCGCCTGTGATGATTGTGGAATGATAACGTCGTAAAACTTAACCTCTGGAAGGGACTCTATTGACAAAACGAACCGTGGGTCCAGCTGAGGTTAGACTTTCCTTGATGTTGTCATCCGGTACAGAATGATAGATACCACGGATAACAACACGATAGGATCTATCGTCTTTTAGTTCCCACAAATGAAACGAAATTTTTTTGGCAGTCGTGGATGGCTCTTGACGCGTTAGAATCTTGTCTGTAGATCTGATAAGACCGTTCAGGTTTTCACAATGGTTAACAACAAGAGGTGGTTACAGTTTTTCTAATATCGTTTAAGTTGCCTCTGTTGTTTCTAGTCCGTCTAAGTCCGGCAGAAGCACTGGCAGTTTCGATGGGTGTGGTCGGATGTGTAACATTACCACCTCAATTTCAGTGTCAACGTCCGACAGTTCAGAGAAACGGTTAGCAGAAACAATAGTGTTCAGGCTATTTGACTTTCTCTGACCTTTGTCGACCTTAAGGTCCACCAGTCCTCATCGTCGACGTTTATGGCCGATAATTGTTTTTTTGGCGGTTGATGAAGAAGAAGCAAACACTCGGCTATAATTATTTAAAGACTATGACTTTATTTGCCGATGACTTGCCACAGTCTTAGTTATATTTAACTCATCATCGGAGCCTGCAAGACGGGACATTGTATGATTTTTAGCACTGCCGTGAACTGCTTTACTGATTAGTTGAATTAGTAATCACTGAGCTGCAACTTAAAGTAAAAGTGAGCAAGGCTCGAGCCCCACAGTCGGGAGGTACCCGCCTCGGACTCTCTGGGAGACGAATTATGTTTATTTTTGTCTTTTTGTTTCACTTGTTCTCACTAATTTTATCACTTTTTTTAGCGACAAGCACAACTATCGGAGCGTGAGAGCACTGGCCACGACTTTGAGAAAGAATTCACAAGATAATTCGTTTTGCCACAAATGTAGACTTGTCCATAGACACTTCGTCCCGAATTCGTAGTAATTCATAAAATAATTAAGTTTTACCCCACATGTGGGCTTGGCCATAGACTCTTCTTAAAGAATTCGTAGCCATTCACAAAAGAATTAAGTTTTTTTTTGCCTAATAAAGCTAAATTAATAAATGTTCCACAAAGATCTTTCGTACATTATATTGATAAATTCGGTTTGTAAGATCATTCTAAGTAAAAGACGTTTACATTTGTTAAGGTATCATTTCAAACTGATTATAAGTTCCTACCTAAATATCTGACATGAGATTCCTAAAATTACTCTAGGCCATTTGGTGACCCGGGCGTGAAAGTCGTGCACGTGCTATAGGGGAGATCTTTATTACCCCAATAGCACTTATCTTTAAATTACTTCAATAAGTCAAGTTTTTTATTTGGGCTTGTTAAGTGGGCATATTTATGGTTTATATAATATAATTGATAAATTTAGATTTACAGCGACAATGTTATCTTATATTAATTCATGCTCATGTGTGAACACCGCTACATTTTTTTATAATTATTTATGAATGCAAGGAAAATAGCGACATAGTGTAACACTAGCATAGTAATTTCAGAAGAACATGGATAATTTTAAATTACCCGAAAGTTGATGTCAGAAATCTCTTCTTCTTCTGGAAATTTAATATCTACTCTACCCTACTGTGTTTTTTCTCTTCTCGAACATAGCAGTCCTAAGGGCCTTCACTCATCTTGAGAATGGCTATGGCACCCTAGGTTAAAGTAGACCACCAGAACGGGATGGGAACCGGATCGCACGCCAGTTGCATCCTAAGAGGACGGCTATGTCACCTTGAACACACCCACACTGGATAATGATCTCTCACGATGCACATCGATGGTCAGACAAATCTTTAACTCTGTAATCCTCTGAATTAGCAATAAAACTCAAATGTACTCCTCACTGCAGATACCCGTGTCATTCTCTGGAATCGGGTTGGAATCCACAAATGACATGACCGTTACAATCTCAAAATCACTATATTTTACATTTTAATTGCAAGGGGGGCATGAGCGGGATCGATAGCTTAGCCCACTACAAAGCAAAAAACTTAGGTCAAATCCTTTAGCAGGTAACAGTTTTTTTTATATCCGTAGGATAAAAGGGTATACTAGATTCGTTGAAAAGTATGAAACAGATAGAAGAATGCGTTTCCGACCCTAAAAAGTATATATATTCTTGATCAGGATCAATAGCGAAGACAATTGAGTCCGTCTGCCCGTCTGTCCGACTGTCCGTATGTCCATATGAACGCTGAGATATTAGAAACTATAAGGGATAGGACGTTGAGATTACGCATGAAGATTTTTGATATTGCGTAATAGCGTAAGTAGCCCACAAAATCTGAATAACCAAAAACCCAAAAATCTCGGGACCTATAAGAGCTAGAAAACTAGGCTTAAGACTTACGTATTTAAGATATGGCACTGCAACCTGGCACCATTTTTCATCCGGCCACGCGTCTATAATATTATTATGAATGCCTTCGTTTGACCTTGTATAAATAATTTCTGTTAATATCTATTGATTTAATAAAAAACTTCCAAATCGGAACATTATTTCGCTATTTATGAAGAAAATTCAGGTATAAGGCCTATCATGGGCAGTGACGTCACTATCAGTTAGTGAACATGCTTTTTCTGACAATTGGTGGCGCCTTGTGAATTTCCACTAGCAAAATGAATATTTTAAAATTGTGTAAAACTGTAACGGGTATCTTATAGTCGCAGCACTCGCCCATAGCGTTTCCTCTTGTTTTGTTTTTCATGCTCTGCTATTTATTTATTGAATCTTAGCCATAACCATAAGTGTATCACATCTTAAACCAAATAATAATAAATAATAATAAGTCATATTACTGAAATTATGCAAAAGGGGACCCGAAAGCATCTTGCGAGGCGATTGGGGTGCACAGAAAGTTTATCATTGCAGGACGCTTTTTGTTCGTCTATTTCATCTTTTACGGTAAGAATACCTAAGTCCTTGTGGATGTTTCAGTTGCGATGGTTTCAGATACAATGGTGCCCCATTGATAGTTAGCAGGATTTTTGATTGACTGCGCTCTATAATGTCTATGTTGCTACTGCTGGCGATCCCTCATAGCTGGGGGCCTAATGTCCAGATGGGCTTGAGAGTGTAGTCCAGACGCAAGGGTCGAAGAAGCATTTAGGTTTAGGTGGTTTGCTAGCTGTATTTTTCGGCCTAGGCACCACGAGCTTTTTAAAATTTTAGTGTCGTCCGCGAGCGCAGATGTTGTAAATTGCTCGTTAATAGGAATATCCGCTGTGTATAGAAGGAACAGATTAGGCCCTAGCGAGCTGCCTTGCTGACTCCAGTTTTTATAATGTTGTCTTCCATTTTTTCGGATAGTAGGCGAGAGTCATAATCTTATGAAGAGCTTATAAATAACCTCAATGGCAGAGTTTGGAAGTTCAATTAACATTTTTAGGGTTATTGGGTCACCGCCAGGGGCCTTTTTCGGTTTTAGTTCTCCAATGACTATCGCGATCTCTTTTGGCTGAAACCATGGTGGTAAGGAAATAGATTCAGATTCGATTTGTGGTAGGACAAATGAAACAGTGCCATGGTTCGGCTGGAAGACCTTTCTCTGATGTCAGTGCGGACCCAGCTGCCAGATGAATTATCTTATCTGAGTGCCTGTTTCGATTGAAGAGCTCAAACTTTGGTGAGCCCTGTGTGAGTGGCTTCCTTAAGACGTTTTTGTGATGACGGCGATTTGTTGGTTTGCCAGGCACGTCGCAGGCGCATCTTTTCAAGGACTAGCCGTTCAATTTGCAGATTAGATTTGAAGTGGCTGGTTTGCACGTCCCTGCCTTGTGGTGTTTAAATAGTGGCTGTCTCCAGAAATACTTCTTCCAGAGCATCGGTAGGCCAGTCGATGTTCGCTACGGCGTTGAAGTACATACTTTTTATATATCTTTAGTTTTTGTGCTTTGAAGAAGAGTTATTAGCACTGGCGAATGGTCTGACGACAGGTCCAAAGGCGCTTATTATATTGCGGGGAATATTTTTGTCACCGCAAAGTCTATTAGGTCTTGAACTTTCCTGGGGTTTGTTGGCTTGTATGTGGGGCTGCCAGGGGAATTGTATAATTGCCTTTCTTTTACAGTGCGTGTGTTTGGAATTATAGTCCCTGCAGCTATAAAGCGATCTCCAAGCAAGTTGTAGGAGTCCTTGAATTGTCCTTCAGAAATTGTAAAGCAAGGCGGGCAGTAGACAGCTGTGAGCTGTCTATGTGAGCTATGGTGAGGTTTTCGTTGCCTGGCTGTACTTTGATAAACGTGGCTTGCAAGTAATTAGTTGCAAACCTTCGGTAAATGCGTTCCCTGATTAGGAAGCCGATTTCGCCGTGGGCTTTACCATCCGGAAGATTTGTGCGGTAGAAAGTTTAGCCCCTTATTTAGAAGCTGTATTTGTTTGTGACGTGCTTCTCTACTAGTGGCATAATTTCGATATGATTATCATTCAGAAACTGTGTTACTTTAAGGTTGTGCCGTGAAAGGCCATTGGCGTTCCACATTGCTATTCTGAAAATTGCCATCTGTTATTTCGGAGTGCTTAGCTGCAAGTAGTTGTATCATCATGTTCTGATTTTGAACCAGTGTTTGCATGGTCGTTTTCATGATTGACATGAATTCCATCATACTTTGATTCCAGAGTGCCTAGTGACTGAACTTGGATCTGCTGAGCGTTTCCTAGATTAGACTGTAGTTTTTTGTACCGTCCCTGATCGAAGGGCATCGGCGTATGAGAAGCCCCTCTGTGTATTCAGTTGACCAAATGAGGATCTTGCATACGTTTCGAAAAATACGAGAGTAAGCATTTTGGGTATTCTGTCAATTTGTTGCTGTTGCAGCTGTCACTTTTCCCAAGCGGCCCGTCATTTCCTTGTAGTTCGGACAGCCCTTGTAGTTTGCCGTGTGGTTACTTTGGTAATTAACGCATTTTTTCTTTTTAGGGTCTTCTTTAATGGCAGGGCAGATAGCCTAATTGTAGAAATCTCCACAAGCTACATAGACTATTCGAAGTGAACAGTATGCCCTGGTGTGTCCATACTCCTGACTGTTTGTGCATTGCACAGTGCCGTTACTTTTATGTGCCTCTTCCCCGTAAATTCTTCGGTGCAATCAGTATTACAGGGTATAAATAGGGTGAACTTCATTTTTCTTCAAGACTGCGCTTTTTTCCTGTTTATAATGTTACTGACCATCGATAACTTCCTTGGTGGTTACGTCAGGTTCGATTCCTTTTAGTACCACTTGCAGGCCCTTGCTGCTTTTAAGATGGTAGGTTTAGTAGCTTTTCCTAGATTCCTTCAGGAATTTGGATAAAGCTCGGAAATGTTCTTCAGATTTGGTCTGAATCTTGGTTTCATGGATATACCCTTTTGTGATCGAAGCAACATGAAAGTTTCTGTCAGGGTGTTCGAGATTTTCTCCCTAATGTAAATTGGTGGGAGTTTAGGTTTCGGTTTTGTCTCCTGAGCCTGTTCTGATTAATTTCTATTTGGACACGGCTTATTTTTGACTTGTTACCAACCGCGGTATTTAGTTGTTGCTGTAAAAGTTTTACCTTTTCATGTTTTTGGTGCGCCAGGGGTCGAAACTGATGCTGAGAGGTTTTGCACTGTTGACTCCACGCCGTCGGAGTAGGGTTAGCATGAAAACATGGTGAGCAAGATAGTGATTGACCGCGCTGTTCAGAGCTTGCACTATTTTCCGTTGCTTTAAAAGAAAAGTTGTTTCTTTGTACTGAGAGACGTCTCTCGCCTTGCTCAAGCTGACATTGTGTGTGAACGTCGTTCTGCCTCATTATAATCAATGTAGATTTAGGAGTTTTAGGTTTTATGTTATAGATTAATTAAATAATTAATCACATTAGCATTTCATCGCAGAGAGCATCTTATCGCGTTGTAGTAAATTTATTGAACCAGTCACTGCACTTTACTGATTTTATTGGAAACTTTTATCCTTAACTTAGGTCTCTTGCAGGTCAACAATGAAGAATACTGAACTAAATGGAGCCGTCTGTCCCGGTAGATGACATTGCGAAAGGGTTTCAGAGTTTCGTAGTCAAGCTTGTTACGAACATGGTTAACAGGGCAAAAATCGCACAGCTACTATTTAAGATCCTGCTAGCCCTCGAATGCCCAAGCCCCTAGAAAAGACCCTAGTTCACACATATACAAACTTCAGTACCTTCTCCATCGCAGAATACCCGTCGAGGAGCCTTTTAAAGAAACGGTCCTGTCCAATGCGTGATCTGTTGGGAATATGGACATACCAAGAGCTACTGTACTCTACGTGCTGTCTGTATGCGGTGATCTCCACAGCACAAAAGAATGACTGGAAATCTAAGAAGTTTATGTATTAAAAAAGAGTAGCAACTGTGGCGGGAACCATACGGCCAACTATAGCGATTATCCAGTCTACAAATAGCACAAAAACCGACTAAGACAGAAACGTAACCAAACAGATGCTGTCCAGCATACCAGCCAACCAAACTTTTAAACACCTTTCACGACCACCCCTTGAATCTCCTTTGCCAATGTGCTTCGATTTCCAACATTGAGGACCATACATCAGCCACCCAAATATAAAAGTTCCCCAACTTTGCCAAATTCCGCAGATCACCCTTGAAGAACTGGCACGAAACCAAAACCTTTTCTTGGAAATACTAATAAAACACAAATCAGTGTAAATTTCTTCACTAAAAACACACTAAGATTTTGGATCGCCTACGATGTGTCCCAGAACAAGTATGAACTTCTACAGTTCCTGCATACCCACAATATTGAGTTGATGCTCTGTTTGAAAACCGCATCAAGCTCCATTTTCACCTAAATTTTGCCACAAACTATTTACAAGCCACATCGTTAACATTACAGATACACAGAGGAAATGAAACTTTTGCAGCAGTTTATTGTCCGCCTCGCTTTACAATCACGGAACCACAATTCGCATCTCTCGGGGACCACAAAAGACAGAAAGTTATACAATGCAATAATAGGTGTGGTAGACAAACTGGACTGCATATCTCCGGATAGCCCAACCTACTGGGGCAAGCCCCAGAAAACCTGATCGACTTTGGGGCGACCAAAAATCGAATTACTGCTTGATCACTTCCGGACCTCTCGTCTGACCACTCTCCCGTACTAGTAACGCGCAGCCCCGAATTCACGAACCACCCACATAGCTGACGTCGCACACAACGAACTGGCTAAAATACAGGAAATATGTGAGTACACCCCTTCACTTGAACCCACAGCTTAACTCCGAGGAAAACATTATCAGCTCTACCGTCGCTCTGAAATCAGTTCTTGTCACAGCAGCAAACATTTCAACATCAAAGGGAAAATTCGCCTGCTTAGGGACGGGCCAACCAGCATATCGCCAACTTGCACCCACTGAGATAGCTAAAATCATTAAGGAGCAACTAAAACCTGGAAGGCACATGGTACTATAGAGGAAACCTGGAAAGGATAAAACTAAACCAATAAGTTTACTATCATGTCTCTCAAAGCTCTTTGAGAAATACTTTCTATCTGTCAGTCTGTCAGTCTGTCAGTCTGTCAGTCTGTCAGTCTGTCAGTCTGTCAGTCTGTCAGTCTGTCAGTCTGTCAGTCTGTCAGTCTGTCAGTCTGTCAGTCTGTCAGTCTGTCAGTCTGTCAGTCTGTCAGTCTGTCAGTCTGTCAGTCTGTCAGTCTGTCAGTCTGTCAGTCTGTCAGTCTGTCAGTCTGTCAGTCTGTCAGTCTGTCAGTCTGTCAGTCTGTCAGTCTGTCAGTCTGTCAGTCTGTCAGTCTGTCAGTCTGTCAGTCTGTCAGTCTGTCAGTCTGTCAGTCTGTCAGTCTGTCAGTCTGTCAGTCTTTCAGTCTGTCAGTCTGTCAGTCTGTCAGTCTGTCAGTCTGTCAGTCTGTCAGTCTGTCAGTCAGTCTGTCAGTCTGTCCGTCTGTCAGTCTGTCAGTCTGTCAGTCTGTCAGTCTGTCAGTCTGTCAGTCTGTCAGTCTGTCAGTCTGTCAGTCTGTCAGTCTGTCAGTCTGTCAGTCTGTCAGTCTGTCAGTCTGTCAGTCTGTCAGTCTGTCAGTCTGTCAGTCTGTCAGTCTGTCAGTCTGTCAGTCTGTCAGTCTGTCAGTCTGTCAGTCTGTCAGTCTGTCAGTCTGTCAGTCTGTCAGTCTGTCAGTCTGTCAGTCTGTCAGTCTGTCATTTATACTCTACGAGTAACGGGTATATCTGGTTCGTTAAAAAATATGCAACAACTTTCCGTCTGTCCGTTTGAACGCTAAGATTTCAGGAACTATAAGAGATACAAAGTTCAGTTTAATCAGACAGACTCTAGATGTTCCTACGTAGCGCAAGTTTATTTCCGCAGCGGCCACGTCCACTCCTACGCCCACCAGAGATGCCACTACTACTCTAACGCCTAATAACCACTGAAAACTGTGGCTTCCATAGTATTAGAATTTATGTTTTTGGTTGACCTTGTTTAACATTTTTTTGTTGATATCTATCGATTAACCAAACATTTTTTAATCGAAACATATTTTTTACATTTTGTTTAGGGAATGTAGCCTATAAAACTTCAGATGGGCAGTGGCGACACCATCAGTTATTAAACATGTTTTTTTTTATATTACAAATTTTGCTTTAAGGTGATGAATTCTAATATTTATAAGAGTTATTTAGGTTTCTCATTTAAGGAAATCAACTGTTTCTTGAAATATTGAACAAAATCTGGAGTGCGATTTGATATAATTAGCCCTTTAACTTCTGCGTAAGCGTTCTAAGTGTGCATGGCATTTTGCCCGGTTCTGCTATTAAACTCCGAATTTCAAACCAGTATGTGGGAACGTGCTTGAGTTTGCCGAACCCTCTGAAGATCTGCTCAAGTAAATTGCTTCATTAGCTTCTGGGTTCGCTGCGATGATCTCTGCTTCGGTAGTTCATTTTGTAATTGACTAGAACAGAAAATCGCACCTTATGCTTACTTCACGATGACTCAAGAAGTTGAACGTCCTGACTTTATGCAACAATTCTGCGATAAACGATTCCCAGGGGCAGAGTCCCTGCTATAATTCAGAAGATTCTTTTGACTCGAACGATTTCCTTTTAAGTCGGATTTTCTAGTGTATCCAAAATTAACCCTACCCTGTATGCTAGGTCTAATCTCGTGCCAAGCATAGGCATATCGACCAAATCGTTTCCATTTTTACTTCTTCTCAAAAAATGTATGCTAAAATCCAAGTATGCTTGACCTTGATGATAAGACACATCACTCACTTAGCATATAAAAAAGCTCGAATTCTTCAATGTTTTTGTCATTTACACTATCGTACTGTTTTCGCTTTTACTGCCGCCATTCTGTTCTGGAGTGTATGTCAGTCTCTGATCGTTTCCACTTTCTGAGTACCTCTTTAATGTTATGCCCAAGTATCTTCGAATGTACTAAAAACTCTTTTAACATGATTAACATCTAGCTTATGTTTCATAACAAAGGCATATCGAAACTTTGTGAAACTGCCTTTAAAAACAAATTGAAATAACCTTAAGATCTCTAGGTTTTTTTGCATAAGTTAACGACCAGCTCCCAGCATAAGCTAGGCAGGGTATTTTATATTTTATTATTCCTTTTTTATATTTTATTATTCCTTTTTTATATTTCTTATATATCATTTTATAACCTTTTTATATTATACTTAAATTTCTCACGTATGGCCACCCTAATATTGTACCACCCTTATGGTGTCCAAATGCTGAGCCAGCAAGTGCACTGTTATGGGCCGTGCCTTTGTGCCATTGGTGGCCAGCGATCGTACGACTTTAGCAGTTTTGTGCTTGGTCAGCGAAGATGCTACGAGCATCCGGCCATACGTTCAACTTTTTGTCAACTTAAGTTTAGTTCACATTATGTTTTGAAAGAATAAAGAGCTAAAGCTCAGTAATTGAAACTCCGGCCATCGCCGTAATTGATTTATTAAATTTGTACCCAGTCTGAGTCCCTAGGCCAGCGGGCAAAAAGAGGGCAGTTACCCTCTCACCCTAATCGACGTATTTCTGCAGTTGATGCCACAGGCCAACCGGCCACCTACAACACACGCTGCGGCTAGTATTACTAGCTGCAACTACGGTCAACCGACCCCCGGCCACGGACGTTCAGCCAGCCGGCACACGGATCACATAATTCATTACTTTTTTTGCCAAAGATGAACGACGAACGGTTCAAATATGTCTTATAAAAATCCCTGCCTTTCTCACGATTTTCCCACATCTGTCTACTTCCAGCCAGCACTTAGTTGTTGTCGAATGAATTCCATTCTTGTCTTGAGCTGTTTAACAGTGAATAAGTTTTCTAAATTTCTGGAAAAAGTCAAATTCAATTTAATGTTCAGTGTCGCATCTTCAGTCAAGGAAAGAATGTCGACGGTTTCCATTTTCAGAAAATCTTCAGAGACGACAACTAGAGTTATAGTGGTATTTACAGCGTTGAATCAGAAAGTTTTTTCAAAGTTTTATACTAGATTCGTTGAAAAATATGTCACAGGTAGAAGGAAGCGGTTCCGACCCTATAAAGTATATATATCCTTAATCAGTATCACTAGTGAATTCGATTGTCCGTCTGTCCGTCTGTCCGTCCGTCTATCCGTTTGTCCGTATGTCCATATGAAAGCTGAGATCTCAGGAGCTATAAGAGATACCAAATTGAGATTAAACATAAAGATTCTTGAGGTCCATACGCAGCGGAAGTTTATTTCAGCATCCTGCCACGACAAAAAAGGCTAAAATCTCTCTTATCCGGCCACACCCACTCTTACGCCCGCCAAGCTCAAATGGCGGTTTTCCCCATTTTGAAAAAAAAAGTCTTATATCTCAGTAACTATAAATGATAGGACGGATTTAGGATGTAGGTTTTTATGATGCCCCCAATCCGATTTGTATTTTTCCAATCAAGCCACGGCCACACTAGCACCCACAAAACCCGAAAAACCAAAATTGCGAAAACTATAAGAGCTAAAAAGTTGTGCTTAAGAATACGTATTTAACAGATACCACTTCAACTTGGCACGAGTTTTCATCCAGCTACGCCTACTCTAACGCCAATAAACCGCTGAAAACTGTGGCGTCCATAAAATTATAACGAATGCCTTCGTTTGACCTTGTATAACTTTTTATGTCAATATTTATCGATTTACCAAAGATATTTCAAATGGGAAAAATTTTTCGCTACTTATTAAGAAATTTAGGTTATAAGGCCTCATATGGTCAGTGACGTCACTATCAGGTACTCAACATGCTTTATCCGACAATAGGTGGTGCTTTGGAAATTTCCACTAGCAAAATGAATATTTTAAAATTTTATAAAACAGTAACGGGTATCTTATAGTCGCGGCACTCGACTATAGCGTTTCCTCTTCTTAAACCTGGTATCAAGTCCGTTAATGCATGGTCATTCGTAGACTTTAATCCTCCCCTCGATAACGTTCTCGTCACCTTCATGGTCCTGCATATCTCGCAAGTATTGATTTTATGTGTTTCGCTAAACCCATCTTTAAATCGCTAAGTTAACGAAATTCTACTTTGCTTCAAGCGAAAAACGACAAAAATTGCATGGAAGGAACACGTTTAAACGTTTTTCTCTTTTCGCACAATTATGTCTCCAATATTTACTGGAGTGACTCGCGAAAACTACATAAGGTAAACCTATAAAATTTTTCACTCAATATAAACAACTTCTTTTGGTAAATAGCGATTTATTCTGATTCCAAAAATAATCAACAAAATTTGAAGTGCGATTCGAGAAAATTAACTAATTCAATCTAAGTGTGTCATTGCTAAAACCAAAAAAGGTTGAGTTTGACATATTTTAAATCAACTAATAATTACATAATTAAAAATCGCAGCTGAGCAAAAGGCTTCTAGCTCTTAGCGAAGGCTATTTTTGATAAGCAAGAGGTGTTCCATTATAGATTGGATAGATTTGGGAATGACTGCAGTTTACACGAACTCTGAATGCAAATGTCAGAATGATACACACTTATGTCGAAAATTGAATAAGAAATCACAGAACATAGTTATAACGTATAAGGCTTAAGAACATATTTTCTAAGAGCGTGGTAAACTTTGAGAGAGAGAGAGAGAGCTCTACTAAGTGAGGCGTGATGATTTACAAGGCGGAAAAGAACGATGAAAGGATAAATTGCAAATTGAAAGTCAGTCTGAAGAGAGTTTCTGCACTGGCCTAAAGTCATCACGACTTGCTGCTAATAGGAAAGGAATCGTGTCGTATAGCAATGAAAACAAACATAATTAGCTTTAGATGTGGCAACGCTGGCCACATTGCGACGAATTGTGAGAGAGGATCTACCACAGCTACAGATGGCAGCGCTGAGAAGAAAGTAAAAATATTTGCGGTTTTGAAAGACAAATGATTCTTGAGTTAATTCGGTGAGCTCTTTTCATTTCTTTCGATTCGAGTGCAGAGTGCTCTCTTATTAAAGAGAAATTCGCCAATAAGATTGCTTTGGTATTGCTAAGAGGAAGCACAGTAAAAAGTACGTTGCAAATATTATCGACTATGCAAATTTCTGAGTTTTGTGTGGAAAGTTTGTTTCATGTAGTTTCAGATGATTGTAGTTGGTCAGGAATTATTGCAGCTTGGTTTTGGTGTCATGGTTTGGTGTTTTGTTATGGTTGAGACCGATATTTTTAACATTTAAAAAACAAAAATTGTTAATTCCATACGCAGTTAAGCAGTAATGTGGCTACTGGAAAATAAGAAAGACGGTAGTGATAGATTGTGCATAGATTTTCGTGAGTTTAATGCCAATACGGTGTCCGATAGATACCCACTACCACTTTATCTGATCAAATTGATTGGATTGCGCGGTAGAAAATATTTTTCATGTCTCGACATGGCCAGTGGCATATAGAAAGAGCGGGTGTAAGGTGTGTAAAGGTGTAACGAACCTGAGGGACAGTACGAAATTTTAGCCATATCATCATGCCTGCCAAGTCGATAAAGAATTTAGTAAACAGTCCGAGATTATACGTAATAGTCTTAAAACGAAACAATAGGGAACATTTCAGGAGGGCACGTGAACATAAATAAAGGCCACAATAACAGCAGCCAATCATGTACAGACATCAATCAAAAGTGCAATAACGGTGCAATATAGAACAAATCATAATGATACATGTAAAAGTCAACGTAAAACGAAACAATCAACGAAAATCGAAATCAACTTGTTTTAGAATCCACAGCGATGATGAGGACGAGTTTATTAAATGTCGAGTGGGTGGGCGTGAGCTGCCACTAGTAATTGATTTGGGATCCCCTGTAACGGAATAAGCCCGAAGAACTGGTCAGATTTTCAAATTCAAATTCACGCGAATTGCCGCAAGTAATTGCGTTCTCAATGTTCCTATATCGGTAAATCATTTTTCGTAATAAAAACCGGAACGCAAACATTACTCGGAAAGGACAGAGCACTCAAACAAAATATTTTACGTCTCGGGCTCGAAGGCAAACAAATAGAAAAATTATCCCCGTTTTCAAAATGAAAAGGATAACCAGTAAACTTATCCATAAATCTAAATCTCTAAACAATCCAACAACCAATGAAGCGAATACCAATTGCACTTTCAAAGAAGACTTGTTGAGAAACTCTTAGTATCATGCAAGAATGTGACGAACAAGGCCTAAGACAAAGCAGCTCAGAAATTTTAAGATGTCCGGTGATGCTCGGAAAACACAAGAAGTTAAATTCCTAGGAAAAATACAGTTTCATTAAGGCATTAAGGTGGATCCTGAAAAGGTCCATCCTGTCATTCAGAGATTTCAAAAACAAGAAAGAGACCCGATGCTTTTTAGGACTTGTTTCTTATATTAAAATGTATTCCCGACCTGGCGCATTGCACAGAGTCTGTAAGGCAACTGCTGAAAAGGGAGACCAAATTAAATTGGAGCAAAATAAAAAAAAATCTTTTGAAGATGTAAAGCAACATTTGGCTAGAATACCACATCATATTTCGATCCAAGCAATAAGACAACAGTACTGAATCAATGTGTCACATTCGGTGAACCTAAAATTATATTAATTACAAGTCGCAAGGTGGCCACTCATCGATCCAGATGCGGACAATTTTTTGAAGACATGCAAAGATTGTATGCTAGAGTCCCAACCATAACGGCCGGCGATTTATATTCTTGTTATTTATTCCCGAATACCATGTTTTTGCTCTGATAACGTAGTAAGTTCGCGTCGTGCAGTGCATTATTGTTATTCGTTGACATACAACATTTATTGCAAACTAATTACAACAATTGCGGTCTGTATTCTAACATATTTTTACTTTGCTTTGTGCTATTAGTAACGGAATTTATTCCGCTTACCTCTCTAATACAACAGCTGCGGATGTCTTTTCTGCATCTCCCACCTAGCTCTCGAAAACACACTCTCTCTCCCTCTCTCTCCGTCGATTGCACTGCTTTTTTACAGCTTGTATTCTCTTATACCGCCTTGTAGCTCTCGCTAACACTGTCTCGGTCATTCTCTAGCTACTCTACTGTTTCTCTTAAACTCCCTTTCTTCTTCCCAATAATATTTTTCTGGCACAGTAATTATTTGTTTAAATGTCCGATATTATCTGTTGCGGTAAAAAATGCAATAAAATGTTGTCGGTTGACCAAGTAAGCGTCCACTGTGTAGGTTTTAAGTCAGCCATCATTCCGGATGCTTTGGGTCACTTCGACTCTGTCTTACACTACTGTTGCGTCAGATGTCGCGAGGCCCAGAGTGAAATTAGATCGTTTATGCGGCAGACTAAAAATGGGTTCGGTCAGGTATTGGTTGCTTTTCGCAAAGCTAACGACCTGTTTTCTGCGCTGGACACTCAGTTCAACAATTTACAACTGTTGATTGAGTCTCCTAAGCGCAAAAAAAACGAACCGTTTGCCGCCGGCGGTTACCGCCAGTAATGCAAATAACTCCCTTATCCCTCCGTCTGATGTTCAACAGTCTCCTTCATTGTCAAACACATTTTTGTTTCCCGGCTTTCTCCTGATACGTCCGAATCTAAGTATAAATATTCCTACGCCAGGAACGTGCCATCTTTCAAAATCCGTGTTCCTTCGATGGCTTTTGACGATATCTGTTCGACCAATCTCTGGCCGCAACAAATTTTCGTTCAAGAACATCAGCTTAAAAATAAAAAGAAGAAAAGTCTCCCTGTAGGAGTAAAGCTTCCACAAGTAAACTCTCCTGCAAATCTAAAAACTAACATCATCCATTATTCTTTCGTACCAGAACACAAGAGGCTTACGCACTAAACTTTCTAATTTGTTTGTAAGTTTCTCGTTTGCATCCCAGGTCATTGTGTTTACTGAAACCTGGCTAACTCCAGAAGTTTTCCCCAGTAGGTACACAATATATAGGCTTGACCGATCCCTCGATAATGGTGGTGGAGTCCTAATTTCAGTGGAATCTAATCTCGTTTCTGAGGTGATAAATCTTCAAGCTGGAGACTTTGATTTTATCACAGTAAAAATTTCATTCTCTAGGTTACATTTGTAAATCACTTGTTCATATATTCCGCCTCAGTCCGATTCCTTGACATATGAGCGCCACGTAGCTCACTCAGTCTACCTTCTCAATGTTATCGGACATGGCTCAGCTGGTGGTGTTGGGTAACTTCAACTTACCCCAGGTGGCATGATCCATAAGTGATAACACTTTAGCTTTAACACCCGGGTCACATAATGACTTTACTGCTGGTATGTTAGACATTTCACTGGCTCAAATTAATCACATAGGGACATCTTAGGTCGTCTGCTCGATCTGTGCTTCCTCTCTGATACGGACGCCGTATCCATATCCAGGGCTCCACCTCTTACAAACCCTGAAGATCCTTATCATCCCAAATTATATCTTGTGATCGATACTGGACTATGTTCTAAGCCTAATAACAATTACGCTAATAAGAAAATTCGATGCTTTCGTAAAGCCGATTTTAAAAAAATTAATAAAATTAAATTTATTTCAGAATTTGACTGGTCCGAATTTTACGAATGCACCGATATGTTGACTACTTGAGATATATTTTATAGTACAATTAACCTAATTTTTTGTCGCTGCGTTTCGTTGCAGTATCCGGCTATGGAGGGTAAGCCCATTTGGTATAAAAGGCACCTAGTCCTTTGGTCTAGGAAATTGTTGATCCTTTTGCTCAGTTTTTTCAAATCACCTACTCACAATTTTTAACAACCGCATAGACTTACTCTTATGATATCCCCCGTTCAAATCTAGTATCGCGACCCACCTTCTCGGAATGTGGAATCATAAAGGATATCCAAAATGTTAAACCGGTCCAGACGGGGGCTCTTCTACCCTGGCCAAGACCCTTCTAAAATTATTTAACCTCTCCTTGGAAACGTCCACGTTTTCCCGCTATCTGGGAAGATTTCTTTAATATTCCTCTTCACAAGTAAAGAAAAAATCGGCTGCTGAAAATTACAGAGGTTTGACTGAACTTTCAACAATTCCGAAACTTTTCGAAAAATTCTTGGGTCTCACTTGCAGCACCAGTGTCTACCACAACCAATCTTCTCTAACTAACATCCTTCGTGAACACTGCTTTAAAAAATAAATTACGGCGGATGTCATTTACACTGACTTTAGTAAATCATTTGATTCCGTAAATCACAGCCTTATTTTAGAGAAAATTCATCATATCGGATTTTCTACTGTTCTCCTGTGAGTTCTTTTCAGTGACTGCTTTAGTCTTCGGGCCTTCCGGTGTCATCTTGGTCCGTTACGTTTACAGTATTCATTAATGACCTTCCTTTGGTTGTTAACGACTCCCAAGTACTTATGTAGATAATGTCAAACTCTGTCCGCAATATACCGATGCCTCCTACCAGGTTAAACTGCAATCTGACCTTAATAATTTTCAAAACTGGTGCTCTGCAAGCTTATTAAATCTTAATGGCTCTAAGTGCAAAGCAATGACCTTCTGTCGCCTAAGACCAAAGTGGCCACTTATACTTTGCATGGTGTAGCTCTGGAAAGAATTAATGCAGTTGAAGATCTTGGCATCATACCTTGTCGGAATGTGGAATTATAAAGGATCTTCAGAATGTAAAGCCAGTCTTTTCGCCAGGTCCAGACGGGGTACCGGGCTGTGTGCTTAGGTACTGCTCTGCTACCCTGGCCAAGCTCCGTTTAAAATTATTTAACCTTTCCCTGGAAATGTCCACGTTTCCCGCTATCTGGAAAAAAACCCTTATTATTCCCCTTCACAAGAAGGGGAAAAAATCGGATGCTGAATAATACAGAGGTATATTTAAACTATCAGCAATTCCGAAACTTTTCGAAAAAATTCTTGTGCCTTACTTGCAGCTCCAGTGTAATTCTGTCATATCTTCACGCCAGCATGGGTTTATGAAATAACGGTCTACCACTATCAATCATCTGGAACTAACATCCTTCGTGAACACTGGATTCCAAAATAAACTTCAGACGGATGTCATTTACACTGACTTCAGTAAAGCATTTGACTCCGGGAATCACGGACTACTTTTGGAAAAACTCGATCTTATCGGTTTTCCTACTGATCTCCTGGGTTGGATTAGCAGTTACCTTACAGGTAGAACGCAACGAGTTCTTTTTAAAAAATCAGTGTCTGCTTTAGTCAATGCTTCCTCTGGTGTCCCTCAGGGGAGCCACCTTGGTCCGTTACTTTTTACTTAATTCATTAATGACCCTTCCTTGGTTGTTAGTGACTACCTAGTACTTATGAATATGGATCATGTATTTTGGACTCAACTGCGATACAAACTTACACCTTTCCTTTTATAAAAGTAGACTCTTACAAATAAGTTTGCCATCCCTCGCTAATCGTAGGACGATGCTTAGTGTCGTCTTTATACATACTTTTCTTAAGGGGGAAATTGATACCCAAGCCATTTTAGGTCGCTTGAATATCCAGGTACCCCTTAGGATTACTAGAAATTATATTCCTCTATCCTTCGAGCATTGTAGTTCGAACTTTGCCCAATATGAACCATTTCGGGTACTATATTGGAACTACAATAATCTTTATAACATTAAATATAACCCTTCTCCTAGAACTTTCAAAGTGTCGGTACTAATCTATTAGGCACAATCCAGTTGGATTTATTCCCGTGTTCCGAGCCGTACGTCAGACGGCTGCGCCTCTCGGTCGGTTTTGCACGTCAAGCAACCGGAATCAAGAGAAAAAAATTTTTTAATATGTTTAAGCTTAGAGCTATCGACCTATTTTATTTTTTCCTATTAACACGATGTTCTTAGTTCTATTGCTTTTAAAGGGTGTTTTTTTAGAGGTATGGAACTTTAAGTTGACATTACTGTTCAAGATTGTGACCGATTTAATAGTTGTCAAGTGATTTATTCTCAGTTTTGCTTAGAAATTCATCATGAATAGACTCACGCCTAGACAACGCTTGCAAACAGTGAAATTTTGTTTAGAAAATGATAGTTCTGTGCGGAATACGTGTCTCTCACTACTTCCATTTTATCGTCGACAACATCGTCCATAAGAGCAGTTAATTCGATTAACCATGGAACCGTTAGACAACTTTCTGTGGGGCTATGTAAAGTCATTGATCTATTCGGATAAGCCACAAATGCTTGACCATTTGGAAGACAACATTCGCCGTGTTATGAAAGGTTATCAAAAATTGCACGTCCAGATTGGAACATTCGAGCCAACCGAGGTGGTCATATGCCAGAAATCATATTTAAAATGTAATGCCATTAGATTATTTTTCGAACACAAAAAAAATTAATGTCAATCGAATAATCCATCTTTGTCTTATTTATTCTATACCTCTAAAAAAACACCCTTTATTTAAAGGAAATATAATTATTTAAGAACTGGATTTATAAATTTTATTTTATATGATATATTTATTATATATTTCGTATGATATTATTGCTCTGCCGGTGTAATATGCACATATGTCATACATATCGGGTGTACACTCTGATTACCACTTGTATCGAGTGTACACTGTGTTTGGTACTTATGTGGCGGCAACACTTTGTGCAGCCACAACAAATCACAATAAACAAAAACAAACTCAAGTGAGCGCGTAACATGATCGGCCACTTGTGAATTCGGCTAAGTTAGCATATGCACGCTGACCGCGAGTGCCCTATGCATAAGTGCATAATACTCTCTCTCACTCTAAAGTATTTACGTAAGACAAAGCATGCGTGTCCAGTAAGAGAACACTTTACTTCAAATAAAAGATTATTATAAAACCTAAATCCAAACTGCACTGACGTGCAAGAGTTTTCATTCAACAGCATGAAGATTCAACAACTAAACATCTCTCGTTATACAACATGGCGACCGTGACGTGGGTCTAGCAAGACCAGGATCTCTATCTCCAATAACTAAGACAACTAATAAGACAACTGGGCTGGCTGGACAGGCTGAAACAAACTGGCGGAACTGAACAACTTTTGTAACTGAGTGAGTACAGGGGTGTGAGCTCCACAATCACCAAAAAAAAATAAAAGACGCAGTGGCATTAAAGAGCGAATCAGATATAAGTCCGAAAACCCACTACCCTGGGAAACTGCAGTGAAACTAACAAGTGAACTCGAACATTTAGAGTCACTGTTAAAGGTGAAGAGCAACCCCTGTCCCTCAGAAAATACAAACATTCAAATTAACAAAAATACACATCGCCCACAGCCGAAGGAGATACCAAAAAGGAAACGCCAATGTCCAGTTGACTGCGAAGGTCCGCTCTTCAGCCCGCATTGCCTGGGCACATACCTGGCAAAGGAATAGATGTCTCAACAAAAAGTCAACAATAAATAATCAATCACGATAGGCAGACCGCCCCTTGTGACAACGTTGGAGCAAGAAGAAGTACGAGAGGCAGGCCGTCCTTTGTACCAACGATTGGAAACACCAAGGGTGAACTGACCGATAGCACTAAAGAGTGCCCAACATTAATTTTAAAATTATTATTATATATTTGTAATGCCTGACGACAATTGAGTCGACCGGCAAGACGTTTGGCCTGTAAAGCCATTCGGAAACATTAGGTAGGCAAAAAGAGAAATAACTCTCAAATTTGTAAACTAGTACATATACAAGTATGATATACAGACATTTAATTTTTTTTTGAAGACAAAAAAATTTTTTAAGAAAACATTGATGTCTATAGAGACATAGCAGAAATAGCAGAAGAAGATACAAAAATGTTAGAATTAAAAAAGTGTTGACTCGACAGCAAACGTCATTAATAAAGTTAAAGTATAAAATGCTGATCTGAAAGTCCTCACTTTACTAGTAGTAATAATATTAATTACAGTTCTGGTACATTTATTTTATAAATTGTATAAGTATCACAACAGATGTATCAAGAAACGCTATCAAAGCCAAGCAAATGACTTGGATAAGATTTGAAATTGCAAAAATGAAGAATGATTATTAATAAAGAAAATCGTATTTAAACAAAAAATTATATATATATATAAGATCAAAAAAAATAAATCTTCCAACTGCAATCAAGCATACATTCTTAATAGGCAGCATTTTGACATATGAGCCGGAGTTTTTAAGAGATTCACGGCCATAGTTACAGACACTCTCGTGTCGATTAATGAAGTACAATAAAAGTACATTAACAAAATATTACGAACTCTAATTAAATGCCAAATCTACAAAAGGCTATGAGTAAATTAACAAAGAGGAATTTAAAAAAAGTCTTGGTAAAAGAACCGGACCTAGCTAAAAGAGTTAATTTCATTGTATCATATAGTCCCACGTATATATGTAATTTCGAAAGCATATATATGAGAACATATGATCTAGATTTCTCCCCTTTTATTGGCCTATCTAATAAAGAAAAGGCTCAATTATTGGTGTTAATACCTGGCATAGAAATTATGACAGTATTTAACGAGAAATCGGAAGAAATTAACTACGAGGTATTCAAGTACTAAGCCTCGTAATAGAAACAGCTTTCTAGTCCATATTATGGAATGGTCAGAACTTTCTGAACGAATCCTTAATATAAAAATCAGATTTGAAAAAGCATACAAATGCTTAACGCAGAATAGACTAACTCATAAAGACACAGTAGACAGACATGCAATAATCTTAATCGACTGCTTCAATGAAGCTCGAATATTAATATATAATCATAAAGACGTATTGACCGATCAACATTGGTCAGAAACGTCGAGGTTATTGACAAGATTAAGAAATAATCTCTAAAATATAAAAGAGAAACATAATCTTAATCTAACTGTGCCGTCTATTCTAAATACACCAGTAAAATTTGAGGCCAGTAGAGAAGAAGATATACAAGTCCAAGAACAAGACTTGGCAAATCTTACTATCCCAGCCATTCTAATGTCCAATGTAGACTCGGATTCTGATACACATTCAAGTGTAATAGAACTCAAAACAATCACAAGGCCCAACGAATATGAGTTCATTAACACGACATCAAAGCTTATACCAGTTTTCGATGGTAAAGAGAAAACTTAACAAGTTTTTGATGCGTTAAACATTGTGGACTCAATAAAGGCGAACACGAAAATTAGCTGTGTCGATGACAAAGCTAAAGGTGTTGCAGAAATTTAGTCGGGAGTGAGACTACAATATCTGAAGTCATCTCCAGACTACAAACCTTACTAATTATCAGCAAAACTGATGAACCTACAGCACCAATAAAACTGCCAATCAATATGTAACAGTTGAATAAATGACGAAGACGTTGGAAAATGCATATATAACTGACGGGTTAACTTTAGCGTTAGCCAGAAGTTATTCCACTCAGCATGCAGTAAAAGCAATGACTAAGAACTGCACAAATGAGAAGGTAAAACTTATCATGGAAGCTGGTAGTTTCTTTACAATGAATGAGGCCGTATCGAAATTTGTGAACAGTTGCACAGAAGCAACTGGACAGCAAAATACAGTCCTTTATTTTAAAAATTCTTCACAGCGTGGTTGAAACCGCGGACGTGGAAATTTCAGAGGAAACTCGCGTAGTCGTAATAATAATTACAACAACTACATCGGTTCCAATTATAACAATAATGGACGAGGCCAAAATAGAGGAAACTCAAGAGGCCGTGGCAACTCGAATCGAGGCCACAATGACAACAATACAAATACTAATGTGAGAGTTGCCCAGAGTAATTCGGGAAACCCTCACCCTTCAGATATTCAAAGCCAATAAATGGCACAATCAAAAGCATCAACATTGATCTAAGTATTTTTGTAAAAATTAATAATCAAAAAATAGGTAAAAAAGTTACGCTGTTAATAGACACCGGTGCAGATATATCTATATTGAAAGAAAATATAGATATATTCGATAATGTAAACAAAGAGGTTACTACCCACATATCGGGTATAGGCGAAGGAACAATAATTTCAAAAGGCTTAGCCTTCGTAGAACTCCAAACAAAAAATTATATAGTTCCACATGACTTTCATTTAGTCGATAAAAATATCCCAATACCTAGTGATGGCATACTAGGCATGGATTTTATAAAACAATACAATTGCCAAATAGATTTCAACGAAAGTGGCGACTCACTATTCCTTCGTCCAAACAACTTAAATTATCCGATTAGACTATAAATATTTCACACTTGTGCCAATAATGCCACAGTACTTCCAGCTCGGTCTGAAGTCGTCCGTAAAATACAAATTCCTTCAATTACTAATCATATCTTGATACCAAATCAAGAAATTGAAGAAGGAATTTATATCGCAAACACCTTGTCCGATTATAACCATACTTATGTCCGAATTTTAAACACGACAAATTACAAAAGAATTAAACGATTACGAAAAAAACTCAAATGAAGATAAAAGTAATTTAGTCATGAAACAACTAATCAAAAATTTTCCACCATTGTTCAAAAACCAACTAAAAGATCTATGTACCAGATATACAGATATATTCGGACTAGAAACCGAATCAATTACTACAAATAATTTTTATAAACAGAGGCTTAGATTAAAGGATGATGAACCCATATATATTAAGAATTATAGAAGTCCTCATAGCCAAATACAGGAAATACAAGCCCAAGTACAAAAACTAATAAATAATAAAATAGTTGAACCTTCAGTGTCAGAAGAAGAGGTCTCTTCCGGGCTCAGAAAATAAAAAATGGCGATTAGTAATCGACTAACGTCAAATTAATAAGAAGCTATTGTCTGATAAATTTCCAGTACCTAGGATAGATGATATTCTAGATCAACTAGGTAAAGCAAAGTACTTTTCATGTCTTGACTTAATGTCAGGATTTCATCAAATTGAACTTGAAAAAAGTTCAAGAAATATAACGTCATTTTCAACGAGCAATGGCTCATATCGCTTCACGCGATTATCTTTCGGCTTAAAAATAGCCCCTAACTCATTCCAAAGAATGATGACAATAGCATTCTCTGGTTTACAACCATCACAAGCATTTCTTTATATGGATGATCTAATAGTAATAGGTTGTTCCGAGAAGCATATGGTCAAAAACTTAACTGATGTTTTTGACAAATGTAGAGAATACATTCTAAAGCTACATCCAGAAAAATGTTCATTTTTCATGCATGAAGTCACATTTTTGGGACACAAGTGCACTGATAAAGGAATCTTGCCCGATGATAAAAAATACGAGGCCATTATAACTAAAACTATCCTGTCCCACATGATGCGGATAGTGCAAGACGCTTCGTTGCATTTCGCAACTATTATCGACGTTTTATTAAAAACTTTGCTGATTATTCACGTCACATAGCAAGATTATGTAAAAAAGGCGTACAGTTTGAATGGACATCAGAATGTCAGAATGCTTTCGATCATTTAAAAACGGCATTGATGCATCTAACCTTGTTACAATATCCAGATTTCACTAAGGAATTCTGTATAATAACAGATGCAAGTAAGCAAGCGTGTGGAGCGGTTTTAACCAAAACGGACTCCAACTTCCCATTGCATACGCATCCCTTAATAAAGGAGAAATTAACAAGAGTACTACTGAACAAGAGCTAACAGCTATTCTCTGGGCGATAACTCATTTTCGACCATATATGTATTTATGGTAATCATTTTACAGTAAGAACGGATCATAGACCATTCTCAATGGTCAATCCGAGTTCTAAACTTACTCGTATGAGGCTTGAATTAGAGGAATATAATTTTACGGTAGAATATCTGAAGGGTAAAGATAATCATTTAGCGGACGCGTTATCAAGAATAACCATCCAAGACTTTAAAGACATACAAAATTAAATCCTGAAAGTCACTACCAGGTACCAAAGTAGACAGAATTTCTGCGCAGAAAATAAAAACGTAGAATTGCCAAGGCAATCTACAGAAAAAGCTTCTCAGCCCAACGTATACAACGTCATTAACAATGACGAAGTACGTAAAGTAGTGACCTTGCATATAAAAGATTCACTATTTTCCCTTAAACATGGTAAGAAAATTATTGCAAGAATAGATATTGGTGATATATATACAAATGGAAATATTGATTTATGTCAACTATTTCCAAGGCTCGAGAAAGAAGCCGGTATATTACAAATAAGCCAATTAAAAATAGCACCGTGGGAAAATATCTTTGATGACATTTCAATAGATATTGAAAACATTGAGAGTAGCGCTACTCAACCCGGTGACTATAATAAATAATCAAAAAGAAATAGAAGCATACTGTCAAAATTTCACGATAATCCAACACAAGGAGGTCACACTGGCATAACAAAGACCTTGGTTAAGATTAACAGATACTATTATTGGACAGGTATGACTTGGTACATTACTGAGTACATACGAAAATTTCCCAAATGCCAAAAATCCAAAGTGACGAGAAATATAAAAACTCCTTTAACTATTACAGATTACAGATTATTATAATACACACGATTGGTCCACTACCCAGGTCAGAAAATGGTAATGAATACGCAGTCACATTAATTTGTGACTTAACTAAATATCTAGTAGCGAATCCAATACCACATAAAAATGCTAATACAGTAGCAAAGGCAATATTTGAAAAATATTATTCTGAAGTACGGTCCAATGAAGACGTTCATTACGGACATGGGAACAGAATATAAAAATTCAATTATAAATGATTTGTGCAAGTATTTAAAGATTAATAATAAAACATATACTGCACACCACCACCAGACCGTTGGAACAGTCGAAAGAAGTCACAGAACCTTCAATGAATATATACTATCTTATATATCAGCTGATAAAACTGATTGGGACGTATGGATTCAATATTTCGTATACTGTTTCAACACGATCCCCTCTATGGCACACAACTATTGTCCATATGAATTAGTTTTTGGTAAATTTCATAATTTACCAGACGATTTTAGTACTATAAATAGAATAGATCCTTTATATAACGTAGACGATTACGCTAAAGAAGTTAAGTTTAGATTAGAATCAGCCTATAAAAGAGCAAGAATAATGCTCGACAAATATAAAGCTAAGAATAAAGAAAATTATTATAAAAAGGCTATAGATTTCGAACTACAAATAGGAGATAAAGTTCTATTAAAAAACGAAACTGGCCATAAATTGGACCCAGTATACTTAGGACCCTATACAATAGTTAACATAGAAGACAGAGATAACGTCGTAATTAAAAATAAGAAAAACAAAACCCACAAGGTCCATAAGGATAGGTTAAAAATATTCAATTGAAAAAAAATATATATATAAAAAAAACCGGCTTGATCAACCAAAAAAATATATATATAATTATTATTATTTACATTAAAAATATATAATTACTTTATTATTTACATTAAAAATATATATAATTGCGTTTTAAACTACAAAAAAAATCAAATTTAATATTTCAATTTCAAATTTAAAAAAAAAATATAAAGTATAATCAAAGTAATTCTTTCCAATATTTCAATTTTAAATTTGAAAACATTTAAAAACAATAAATTAAAATAACTCCACTATATTACGTTATTTTCAAAAGGAGGGAGATGTAATATGCACATATGTCATACATATCGGGTGTACACTGTGATTACCACTTGTATCGAGTGTACACTGTGTTTGGTACTTATGTGGCGGCAACACTTTGTGCAGCCACAACAAATCACAATAAACAAAAACAAACTCAAGTGAGCGCGTAACATGATCGGCCACTTGTGAATTGTAAGTCAGCATTTGCACGCTGACCGCCAGTGCCCTATGCATAAGTGTATAATACTCTCTCTCACTCTAAATTATTTACGTAAGACAAAGCATGCATGTCCATATGCATAAGCATAAGTATATACATATAAGAAATATATAATGCAGCCGCGCCGCTGCCGGCTGCACCGGCTGCGCAGTGCGCGCTGAACTTATGTACTTAGGGTAAGAGAACATTTTACTTCAAATAAAAGATTATTATAAAACCTAATTCCAAACTGCACTGACTTGCAAGAGTTTTCATTGAACTTGAACTCAACAGCATGAAGATACAACAACTAAACATCTCTTGTTATACAACACCGGTGTCTTCTGGTGCTGGTGGCGTTTTGGGTTAAAATATTCCGTGCTGCGTTGAGTTTGCAACTAATGCGTATAGGAAACCTATACTTCTTCTGCTTCTGATTGTAAATCGACAATTCGGCAATTAGCTGTCAACTTTCTAGAGGTTTTTACAACCTCTATTATTTATTAGACTTTTTCTGTACAATTCAAGCAGCATTTTTTGTGATTCTGATATGGGCAGCTTGGCTCCACAAAAAAAGGTCTCTGTCCTGTTGCAAAAGTTTTTGTGCCAGAATGAGTATTAGAGTCTTCAAGATAATTCTGGCAGAAGTATTTTTTTTACAATTTTAGGTTTTCAATAGTCTCTGCTCCTTGAAGATCGTTGCAGTAAAATATACGTATACCTTGAGTAGTTCAGAATGTGATGTTCTGAGACTTCTGCTGGTATATGGTTTGCTATTTTGTGAGTTCAAACCATTTCTCCCGTTGTGCACAAAACTGACGACTGCGCCTCCGCACATTAAGTTTATGATTTTTTTATGGTAAATACAGAGATACCGGCTAGGGATCCCTTATCAGCTCTCGTGACTACCAATTATTTCTTCTTCTGAAAGCTTCGGCTGTTAAAAGCAAACTTCTTACCAAATTTAACTAGTTCCATTGACTCTTTATATATACTTTTGTTAGCTCAAGCATATTATACTTTTAAATATAAGGTTTGTTTATTAAAATCAGTCTCAGTTAGATCATCAAGAACTTTTATCCTAATTTAGTTAGAGCATCAAGAACTTTTATCCCAATTTATAGGCTGTCGTTCTGTATGCAGATCCTCAATTTACCTAAAACTCTCTACCGTCCATCAGGTAACAAGTGTTATTGGCGTCAGCAAACTAGTATTTGTTGGGTTACACATTAATATTTATATGACTATTTTTATCTTTATTTAAGAAAAAGTTTTGTATCTGTAATGTGCTTTTAATTGTAGCACTTTATTTCATTTTGTTTTAGACATTGATGTAAAATTTGCTTTAGATGATCGATCAATTCTTGTATTACAATAATATGGTAAATATATAGTTACTATATAATAAACGGTATAAAACTGTAAGTTAGTCGTTATCTATTTTTTATATCTTTAAAATTTTGGGTCCTCCACCAAAAATCATAAATTTACATTTTTGGACAAGTTTCTCATTTTTGTAATATTTATGGAGTATTATTGAGAATAGCATGAAGCCCTAGTTGTTCAATTGTTCAAACTTGGTAAATTATTCCTGAAAGTTCAGTCTAACTTCTAAATTTAAGCTTTCACAAAATATCTATAACATTTTAGTCACTACTGAACAAATTAAAAACAAATTATGACATTCGAGGTGAAAATATATAGATTCCACAAGTCTTTATTATTATAAATATTTTGATTATATTATATTATATTTTTTATATTTTTATTGATTACTGTCAGTTATTAAACATGCTTCATGGATTCTGGCATTAATAAAATTTTACAAGGCTTCATTTTATAAGGAAAAACTTATTATTATTATTATTATTTCAAAAAATTTGATGCAGGCTTTTTTATAGCCCTGTCGTTTTTTCATAAAATAAAATAATCAAAATGATTTCCAAAATGTTGTTTATAGCTTAGTTTATATATTTCATTTATAATATGAAATATTATTTTTATGAAATGATTTATCTAGATTTAATCTGATCTTGAACAATATATTCTTAATGAACAAAAAAAAACTCTTTAGAATTTAAACAAAACAATTTTGTAAGCAAAATAATTAGCATAACTTGCATCATTTTTGCTAGGTACCTCAATTATACATTTTTTTTGTTTGATTTGCGTACAACAGTCTTTATTTGTAATTTACTTAAGAGAAAACCAACTTGAAATGTTTTCCTTAATGATCAGGATAAAAATACTTATACATACATATACATATCTGCGTGAAACTTCTTCTTGTTTTTTGGAAGAATACTTTTTGTTTCTATCCCAACAAATATAGAGAATTTGTTTTAAAATATAATAGATCCATGACTTTAAATTACATATTCTCCTAGTTCTAATTAAAATTCTTTATATGGTTCTAGAAACAGATGGCACAAGTCAAGGTCTAAATTTCTGTATTTAACATAAGCGTTAGCATAGTAACGGTTATTTGATATTCGTGGAAATCAATTAGAGCGTTGTTTTTATACCCGTTGCTCGTAAAGTAAAAGGGTATATAAGATTCGTTGAAAAACATGTAGCAGGTACAAGGAAGCGTTTCCGACGCTATAAAGTATATATATTCTTGATCAGTATCAATAGCGAATTCGATCGTCCGTCTATCCGTCCGTCTATCCGTCCGTCTGTCCGTCTGTCCATATAAACGCTGAGATCTCAGGAGCTATAAGAGATACAGAATTGAGATGAACCATGATTCTTGGGGTCCTTACGCAGCGCAAGTTTATTACCGCATCCGGTCACGCCTTCTTTAACGCCCACAAATCACGAAAAACTAAAATCGCTTCAATCTCAGGAGCTATTAAAGCTGGGATGTTGAAATTCAGTTCTTATAATCTTGAGATGCCAGCGCATTTTATGGTGGTACCAATATCCCGGCCACACCCACTATTACGCCTACCAAGTTCAAAAGACGGTTATTGCATTTTCTAGAAAAGCTGATATCTCGGTAACTATAAGTGATAGAAAGTTCGAATTAAGCATGTAGGTTTTAATGATGCTCCCAATGCGAATTGTTTATTTTCGATCAAGCCATGCCCAATCTAACGCCCACAAAACCCGAAAACCAAAAATTCAACAATCCCGGGGACTATAAGAGCTAGAAAGTTGTGCTTAAGAATACGAATTTAAGAGATGCCACTGCAACTTTTCCTTAGTTTTCATCTGGCTACGCCCACTCCAACGCCCACAAATCCGGAAAACTGTCGCGTCTTTAGCATTATTACGAATGCCTTCGTTTGACCTTATATAACTTATTTCTATCAATCTTTATCGATTTACCAAAGAACTTTAAAATCGGAACATTATTTCGCTATTTATGAAGAAATTTCCACTAGCACAATGAATATTTTAAAATTGTGTAAACAGTGACGGGTATCTTATAGTCGCGGCACTCGACTATAGCGTTTCTTCTTGTTTTTGTTTCCGATTATGTGCAGTGATAATGTAATGGGTCAATCAGTCTTTTGATATTTGACTACTTTAGCTTTATCAATAAAAGTTGTATAATGTTAGGGATCTGTCGTACAACGGTGTTTTGAAATCGATTAAATAAAATATGATATCACATTTAATTAAATATTATTTCATAAGATATTGTTTTGAATCTTACGCTCATTTTGTCAGCTAATCGTTATAAAATTAGTTCCCAAAATTAGATTTGAAGCACGACCGCAAAAAGTATGTAATTAAATGAATTTGCTGACGTTAACTGATCACTTTGTTAAAAGAGAACTTATTGTCACGATTGAAAACAAGAAATAAACAATGTCCATGTGAATAAAACAGACGAGTATTGGTTGCATCCCAGCCATGAAAAAATCTTCATGCTGTACAAATTGCTAGAACTGCATTTATTTTTGATTATAACAAAAACAACTTTTTAAACAAAATTGAAAAGCGAGCATAATTATTTTGTTTGTTAGGTACCTCAAATATAAATTTGGTTCTAAAACCAGAAAAATACTGAGAAGTTTATTTTTAGATATATGTACAATAATCTACACATTTATTTGTATTTTTCTTTTTACAAACCATGTGTGTGATTTTGGAATGCATTATAAAGAACTGAATACATGAGCATACCTCCTCATCTCCCTAGATAACAACAGATGACTCGACGTAAAAAAGTAAGGATCTCTAAAATGGGGTTTTATTACAATTACTACACAAGTATAAGTAGAAACAGGATGTATCGGAGGATAACCCCTCTCAGTGAGAGTTTATTTCAATAGTCGGCCACGTGTACTCTAAACTCACAAGCATGTTAATAAGAAAAGTTTGGTTTGATTTACAATATTTTTGGTCAAAATGGTTTAAAAATAAGCCAAATTTATATATTTTTATAAAATACCCATATTATACACATTACTCGTAGAGTAGAAGAATGACGTATTCGTGGAAAAATATGTAACAGGGAGATGTAAGCATTTCCAATCATATAAGGTATTCATGAGTTTTATTCATTTAACTATTAATATCCGTCTTTCTGTCCGCCTAACCGCAGTATTTACTGTACGACATTAAGATTGTCTTTAAACTAAGATTAGTTTTCGTAGCTATGCTGGACTATTGAAGAAAATGCAAGGTTTAGAATGCAACTGTTTCATGGGTTAGGTAGCATTTGTATTCTAGAGTTTCCAGTAAAACTCGACCCCGTACAAAAGCGCTGAGATCTCCGGAATTTTTTTTGTATTACTTATTTTTTAAACAAGAGTGTTGTTAGTGTAAGGTGATTTTTTCGCAAACCTCTTATACATGTATGTGTTAGATTAGGGTTAAGGTTTTCCATATTCAAAAAAACGCAGATTGTTTATGGCGAATTGACTTGATCACACCACTGCTAACTTGAGAGTCCTCGCCAGCATTCTAGCATACCGAAAATGCTTTCCAGAAAATGCTATAACGAATATACTTGTATCTCTGTCTCTCGCAGTGGTTCAAGCATACACGGACAACAATCATAGTGCGTATCTCTCTTTTACTGTCACTTCGCACATTCTTTTACACTGACCATCATAATTTAAGATCTGACACGGCCATTCTGACAATTACACGTCCTCGTGTATTGTAATCTTAATATTACAAATATGACTTATAAATCCATGATTATAGCTTGTGTTTTCTTTTACTCCTTTTACTCCATTATAAACAAATTTCAATTCTTATTCATTGCATAATCCAATTAATTTTAATATTTTAATTCATTACATTTCCTTCTCAACAATTCAAAATTCGACTCTAGTTATTGCCACTATGATTTCCTTTTGATTAGAAGCTTAGTCCCGTGAAGAGCGCCACACGCCATGTTCCAACTTTCGTCTTTCACTTGTGCTTGCCCAATGACGCAGCTAGCTCAAATCTCAAAACCATATCTTTAACTCATACATTTTGATCAAATATTGTCATAAATCAACCATGCATAAACTTTGCATCCGCCAGCTTATTTCCATTCGAATTCTCGGACACATCCCCCATTCACAAACATTTTCTTATCGAAGTCTATTGCAACTTTATCTCAACCATTTCATACTCTATATGGACATCTTGTTTTCGCATAATATATCCTCTCACATGGATATATTATAACCATTTCAACAAGTCTCAGGCGGGCACTCCAATTCACTCGGAATATAACCATCTGGCATGTTTCTTAAATCTTCATGACAATATTTATAAGTTCTCTTATTATGCAATGGCTTCAAAATATATCTAACCCAAAGGGGAGCAACTCTAGGGGACTTGCTTTGGTTGCACTACTAACTGTGCAATTCAAGGCAAGTTGTACCTTACCTAAACCATCTTGCCAAGATCGGTGACTCGATTCAACCGCTAACAGTAGATTCTTAAGTGTACTCATCACACGTTCAACTTGACAGTTCCTCCTTCCTTGACGGCTTCCTCCTGTAGCTATAAGATGAAGCCTAATCTTCTGTGATGTACAAAATTCTGAAAATTTCCCACTAGTAAAACATCTACCCTGATCAGCTATTAGACACTGCGGTATTCCAATCAAAGAAATAGAGGATTTCATTGCCAGAATACAACTGTCAGAATCTAATCTTAAAGTATGGAACAAATAAACAAATTTTGTTAAAACATCAATTTGTACTATCACGTATTCCTTAAGATTATTTTTCACACTCAATTTTCCAGTAATGTCGATATGCACTGTGTGTCATGCCACGTTCACTTCTGGAATTGGATGGAACTCGGCTTGTATCTTCCCAGATGAATCCTTAACAGTTTTACATGTAATGCAGCTATCGACAAACTTCCTAACATATTTATTTATCTTAGCAAACCAATAATATTGGTAAGTCTTATCAAGAGTCTTTTTCCATCCCAAATGCATGATGGACTCGTGCACTTGATTTATTACTGACCATCGAAATGCATTTGGGTTCTTCCATTTCTCTGAAATTTACGAAACAAGACACCTTTTCTCAACTCATAAGTCTGTGCAACATCATATTTCAACTCTTTAGAGTTAAGTTTTTTGATGACATCAGTAATTTCAGAATCCTGGCGCTGTTCAGCAGCAAGCCAGTCACTTGAGATTTCTGCCAAGTTTACACGCTTTTCAGGGACTAAAGACTTTTCAACTTTGGTGGCTTCCTGAATATGATTTCTCGATAAAAAATCCACATGCGCAATGCGCTTTCCTTCTCTATATTCGATTTTGAAATCAAACGACTGCAAACACGCCCATCAACACGCCCATCTTTATCCGCGATGACTTAAGAGAATTACAATCAGTATACACTACACTACTACGTACGACCAACTAAATAAAAAATCCACTTAATTGGCTCGAACCGTCGCCGTATGCAGACGTGTATTTTATTGTGCTCCGGGAAAAAAAAGTATTCAATAATATCCAAAAAAGTGCAGTGACTGGTTTCGTAAACCAAAACAACGCGAAAAGACGCTTTCAGCGATGAAAATCGCTAATGTTTATATTGATTATTTAATTAATAAATATAATACAATACACTTAAAATTCTAACAAACTTAACATCGACTGCAATGAGTTTAAACGACGTTCGCACACAACGTCAACGTGAGCAAGACGAGAGACGGCTCTCAGTACAAAGAAACAACGCTTACTTCTCTTTCAAAGCAACCGAAAGTAATGCAAGCTCTTCCCAAACACGGTCAATTACTCCAAACTTAACCGAATTCTTAAACGTAGAGAGCGAGAGAGCGCGTTCTTGCTCCCCCTCTTCTAATTCTAACCCCATACGTGTCAGCTTTGAGCTTTGGTTGACCATGGAAAATAAATATGTTAAAGGTTTGCGATCCATTTTAATTGTAAAATGTTTGCCATATATATATGGTCGAAAATGTAATATCGCCCAGTGAATTGCTGCTAATTCCTGTTCTGTAGTACTTTTATTGCTTTGACTTTTTGTGAACGCTCTTGATGCGAATGCAATTGGAAGTTGGAGTTCGTTATAGTTTTGGGTTAAAACTGCTCCACACGCTTGCTTACTTGCATCAGTGATTATGCTAAATTCTTTGCTAAAATCGGGGTATTGCAGCAGGGTTGTTTCCATAAGTTTCTTTTTTAAATACAGGAATGCTTTTTGGCATTCGTCTGTCCATAAAAATGAGACATTCTTTTTACATAATCTTGTTATGTGCCGTGAATAGTCAACGAAGTTTTTTATAAAACGTCGATAATAGTTGCAGAATGCAACGAATCGTCTAGCACTGTCCGCATCATGTTGTACGGGATAATTCATGATGACATCATACTTTTTGTTGTCTGGAAGTATGCCTTTATCTGTTCACTTGTGACCAAGAAATGTCACTTCGTGCATAAAGAATGAACATTTTTGTGGATGTAATTTGAGGTTATTTTTTCTATAGAGTTCAAATACATTGATTAGGTTTTTGATCATATGTTGCTCTGAACATCCAATGACGATTGGATCGCCTATATAAAAGAATGCTTATGATGGTTCTAGACCCGAGAATGCTATTGTCATCATTCTCTGAAATGAATTTGGTGCTATTTTTAAACCAAATGGCAGTCGCGTGAAGCGGATCCATTGTTTGTTGAAAATGACGTTATATTTCTTGAGCTTTCTTCTAGCTCTATTTGATGAAATCCTGACATAAGGTCAAGGCATGAAAAGTATTTAGCACTACCTAGTTGATTGAGAATGTCGTCGATACTGGGTAGGGGAAATTTATCGGACAGTAATTTTTTATTTATTTGGCGATAGTCTATTACTAATCTCCATTTCTTAACGTCTGAACCTGGAAGTAGTTTTTTGGGTACTAATAAAAGAGGGCTATTATACTCGGACCACTCCGTCAACTCCTATTATTCCATCACATGGTATTGCAAAATCTTTAGGGACTAAATGAAAATTATGTGGAATAATATATCTGTCTGTCTGTAGCTCAATTGGGATTAAGCCATTGGACGTGAAAATACCGTGTCCAATGCCTTGAATACTTACAGCTTTTTCTTTTTCGATGTTATCAAAGACATCTGAGTTTTCTTTAACTAGTGATATATCTGCTCCTGTGTCTAGCAGAAATGAGAGAGTACTGTTTGTAGAAGTGTTTTTAAAGGTTACAAACATATTCAGACTAAAGTTTATTGTGTGTACTTTTTTATTTAATTTTGGGTACCTAAATGTGTCTGACAGTTTTCCGAACTGCTCTGTGCTACACGTACGTTAGAGAGGTTATTGTTACCGTGGCCGCGACTTGAGTTACCGCGACACCTGTAATTTTCTCTGTACTGTCCTCTTCCTCTATTATTGTTATTGTATCGGCGATTGCCGTTGTTGTTGTAATTGGCTCATCCTCGGTAGCTTCCACGGCTACCTCTATTATTGTTTTGTTGCCCATTGAAATACAGGACGCTATTAGCGTGCCCTGTTGCTTCTGTGCAACTATTAACAAATTTGGATATGGCATCATTCATGGTGTTGAAAGTGCCAGCCTGCATGATAAGTTTTACCTTATTAATTGCGCAATTCTTTGTCATTGCCTTAATTGCAGACTGTGTTGAATAACTTCTGGCTAACGCAAGTGGTAGGCCGTCCGTTATGTACGCACTTTCTAAGGCTTTTGACATCTGCTCAACCTCTGATGTGTATTGGTTAACAGTTTTGTTGCGTTGCTGTAAATTCATCAGTTTAGCTGATAATACTTCTACAGTTTACAGTTTGACATTGCTCTTTAATCCGGAAATGACTTCTGATATAGTTGTTTCATTTCCGACTAAATTTCTGGCGACACCTTTTAGCTTTGTTTTTATTATTGAAATAGCTAATTGTTCGTGTTCGTGTTCCTTTTATTGATACTATAATCTCCAATGCATCGAGAAAACTTGTTAAATTTTCTGCTTTACCATTAAATACTGGTATAAGCTTTGATGCAATGTTAATAAAATCAGTATTTGATTGTGCCATTGTAATCAATTTTTCTAAAACTATGCTCGAGCTATTATCTGAATCTGCAAAGTTGTCCAGTTCAGACATTAGTATAGCTGGGATAGTGAGATTATTTATTTCTTCCTCTTCCAAATCTTGTTGGTCAATAACTTCTTTTGAATCTGGTTCGTCACCAGCTTTAATTGTTATTGAAGTATTAGGAATATTTAGTATTGAAATATCAAGTTTGAACCTTTCTCTAATAGGCGTAAGATTGGATCTTAGTCTGATCAAAAACTTCGATACTTGAGACCAATGATCTTGATTTAACTTGTATCTGTGTTCATATATTAGCACTCGAGCTTCATTAAAGCTCGTAACTAATATTTCTACGTGTTTCTTGACCGTTGTTTTCTGTATCGGTCTATTTTTGTTAGTGACTTATGTGATTTGTCAAATTCAGCTTTAATATTTGATAGTTCTTTAATTAATTCATTCCATTCCATTATATGTTATGGATGGTGATTATTTCTTAGATACCATCATAACAATAGCTATACCTAAAATTGGATGTTCATCTATTCTTGATCTCACTTGCACACCCGGAATGGTTGTTAGTACTATTCCTTTTTGGGTTGCGGTGCAGTGAAATAATGGAGAGACATGACAGTTATATGTGTCTACGTAAAGGTAGATACTAACAGTGGTGGCAGATACTAACTGCTGAATTCTTCTACTGAAATCTGGGTCCCTTTCATGTTTCTTTCTTATGACTCTTTCTGTATTCATATTTAAATATACATAGATATATATATTTTTTGTTCCAAATTTTCTTTATTTTTATATATTTTGATAAGAGTTTATTTAGTATTATAAAGTGAATTCAATTTTATATATTTATTGTTAGAATGCAAATATATATTTAAAATTTTGTTTTATGTAATCTTTGTTGGTGTTTTATATTTTTAAAATTTTCTTAAATTTTATCCAGGTCATTTGCCTGGCTTAAATATTTTTTTTAAGGCACTTATTGTGCAATTTATAGATTTTAAGAAATACATTAGCATACATTATTACTACGATGATATTCAATAATGTGGTTATTAAACCCATGTCTTTATTCTCAACTTCAACTTTGTTAATGACATTTGCAGTGGAGTCCACTGTTTTAGTGTCTATTAACCCCATATCAGTTGGATGATTAATTTCTATTAATGTAATTATATTTTTATATGGGTATTCTTTTTGACTTATTTGAGTTTCTGGATATCTACTTATGCTGTTGTTATTTATAACCTACATTTTAATTGAATTTTTTTTTTTTCGATTATGTTTTGTTTAACAGTTTCCTACGTAGTTTTCGTACAGCTATACGGGCTGCACTGCTATCGAGCAAAAAGGGTTTCACACGATTTTACAATTTGTTTTATATTAATAATATTCTATTTCTATTCTATATGTATTTAGTATTTGATGTTTCCTGAACTCTTTGTAGTGCGGCCAGCTTCTGTGCCCTCTGTGGCACTGTCGGTTCCTTGGCCAGCTTGATGTGCGTGGCGTTGCCGGTGCTGGGTTGGCATAGGTTATTGCTTCTTCTGGTTGCACGTCGCAACGCAATGTGGTGAGAATAGCGGTCCCTCGCAGTCAACAAGACATCTCTTCTGTAGTTTCGGCACTACTGCTGGTATGTGGGCGGATTTGTTTTTTAATAAATTCTTTATTTGATTGTTATTAGAGTGGGAGTTAGAGTAAGAGGCTTCTTTTTTAACCCGTAGGGTCTCTATAAAATGGTCAAGCTCAGTTTGTAACTTCTGGGCTGTTGACCATGCAGGCGGTGTCGTTTGTTTGTATATTAGCCACTTTATTTTGTGGTTTATACCACCGCGCTGCATGCCCATTACTCAACTCTACTCACTTAGATTTGGTTTTTCTCTTGTTGTCCATCAGTGCCCATGTCGTTGTTGTTTTTGCCGACGTCGCTGTTGTTGTTGCCGACGTCGCTGTTGTTTTTTTTTTTTTTTTTGTTCACTTGTACAACGTCTGTTGAATGTAAAGTCGAAACTTGGACTGTGAATTTTGAAGTAGGGAGCCCCGATTTTTATACCACCCAGAAGTCACACATACAAACGTATATACGACACATTTGTTTCACCCTCCCTCCCAGTCCTAAGTGTAAGCCAATCAAAACGATGGGTTATAGACTCACTCCATTGACAAAGGAAAGTAAAAATAAAAGACATAAATGACCACAGATGTATGTATCAAAATGTTGAACTCTCTCGTAGTTGTATTGTATTGGTTTTCCCAAATACTTGACAACTTCTATAGGTGGTTGTAGATTTCCGAAACTATCAAAATAATGTATATCATTTTTATTTTTGTTATATGCTATCTAGGTGTACTATACCACATTCTCAAATTCTTGGAGAGTGTGGAAGTAAATCCCTCATATATACTCCTCGAAAATTTGGTATATATTTTTGAGCAAAAGTTGTAATGTGATTTCATTATGTCTAGATCAGTGACCTTGTCTTTGAATGGAAATATTTCTATTATACATACAAACTACTTTTCCCCAATTTAATTGGATGGACGTTATTAGTGTGCATTAATTGATTTTAATATGTACAATTTTAATATGAGAATTCCTACTGGATCCTATATTATATTTATAAAAAACTTAAAGATTATGGTATTGAAAAATCTTTTAAAATTAAAAGCAATAACAATACTCTTCAAGTGGAAATAACCAGCACTCGAGAGCTTATTTACTTTAATAAGGAAAGATCTTTTCGTCAACTTTTTTGTTTTGATAAAAGAGTTGTAGAGCCACACCCAACAAAAACATATATATCAGATCAGACTGTCAATATTTTAAAAATTAATACTATTCGTTTGGAACGTAACATCATTAGTGGTTCATATGTAGACAATACACCCAATCATACGTTACACGAATTCAGTATTAATGTTCCTCGTGGCTATAAAATAAATGTGACATTACATAGTCTTATTTACTTGCCAATCAACTGTGATGAAATAAGCACACTCTCCGTACGCATCGTAGATCAAAACCGAGATTTAGTAAATTTGCGTGGTGAAAACGTATCAATTAGGATGCATACTCGCATGATAGAATGATTATTTATAATAAGACACCTGGTTCATACACCCAACCAAGCATTACTAATTGTAAAGCAATTGGATGAGGATCAACTCTAGAAAGAAGCTCACTAACTTTTAAAAATAAATTCTTTTTAAGGTGTCTAGGGTCTCTCACATCAGAAATCGGACCGTCGCCGTATGCAGACGTATATTTTTATTGTGCTCCGGGGAAAAAAAAAAAGTATTCAATAATATCCAAAAAAGTGCAGTGACTGGTTTCGGTATTAAACCAAAACAACGCGAAAAGACGCTTTCAGCGATAAAAATCGGTAACGTTTATATTGATTAATTAATTAATTAATATAAAACAAAGCACTAAAAATTCTAACAAACTCAACCTCGATTGCAATGAGTTTAAACGACGTTCGCACACAACGTCAACGTGAGCAAGACGAGAGACGGCTCTCAGTACAAAGAAACAACGATTACTTCTCTTTCAAAGCAACCGAAAGTAATGCAAGCACTGTCAATTACCCCCAACTAGACCGAATTCTTAAACGTAGAGAGCGAGAGAGCGCTATCCCCCTCGCTACCATCGATGTCTCTGCAGCCAAGGAGCGCAGCAACTAGCACCGCAATTTCTTTGACAACGTCAACCCTAACAACAACAACAACCGCAACTGTAACGACAGCGTGTTTAACGACGTCATCAGCTAGCAGCGCAAACAATAATACTTCTGCCGCTGCGCTGCCCGAAAAAGAGAACAAGAACAAAGAAAATATTAAGCCGGCTGTGCAGACTGGTATGGATCGCTACATCCAAATCAAAAGGAAGCTAAGCCCTCTGAACTCTCAACGCAAAATAACCCGTGGCAATGCTAACATAGCTGCAATAGAAACGCCCTCTAACTCAAACCGTTTTAAAATCTTGGCAGACTATGAGGATGATGCCGAATCTACTGAAGTCGAAAAAAGGAAGACTAAGCCCCCGCCAATTTACATACGAGAAAAAAGTTCCAACGTTCTTGTCAACCAAATTATAGAGCTTATTGGCAAGGACAATTTTCACATAATACCACTCGTAAAGGGCAATATCCAGGAAACAAAAGTTCAAACGAAGTCTGAAGATAATTACAGAGTACAGGCCTGCAAGTCGTACTTAAGGGCATAGAGTCCGAAGTACCGCCTGCAGAGATAACAAAGGCGCTACAAGAGAAGGGATTTAGCGCTAAGACAGTCTTCAATATCCTTAACAGGGATAGAAAGCCGCAGCCACTCCTTAAGGTTGAGCTCGAACCAGAAATTAAGCCCCTAAAGAAATACGAAGTGCACCCTATTTACAATCTTCAGTTCCTGCTGCACCGCAGAATTACGGTTGAGGAGCCGCACAAACGCAATGGCCCGGTACAATGTGCGAACTGCCAAGAATTTGGCCATACAAGGTCTTACTGTAAACTGCGCCCGGTGTGTGTAGTTTGTAGTGAGCTTCATGACTCCGCACACTGCCCAGCGAGCAAAGATGATCACAACTCAAAAAAGTGCGGCAACTGCGGTGGAAATCACACTGCTAACTATAGAGGTTGCCCAGTTTATAAGAAGCTGAAAAGTCGAATTCACCAGAGGGGAATTACTGCCCCCACCCTGAAGTCTTCTTTCGACTGCAGCCAGATCCTTACTAGGACCCATAAACTCTGCCAAAAAAGCCATATTAAGCACCATTATCATACGAAATTTGCTAAAAACTACCTACAGGCCACATCCATAAATATACACCTAAATACTGGCAAGCAATTAATGCTAGCCGCCGTATACTGCCCCCCACGCTTCACCAAAGCCGAAGATGAGTTTAAGCAGTTTTTCAACTCTCTCGGAGACCACTTCATAGCAGCAGGAGACTACAATGCCAAGCACGCACACTGGGGATCTCTTCTCGTGACTCCAAAAAGAAAGCAGCTCTATAAAGCAATTATCAAAGCCAAGAATAAGCTCGACTATGTTTCTTCTGGCACACCAACATACTGGTCGGCAGACCCAAAGAAACTTCCCCGAGTTAATAGACTTTGCGATTACCAAAAAACATTCCTAAAAATATGATAAGCGCCGAATGCCTCTCGGATCTTTCATCTGATCACTCGCCTGTCCTTTTTACTCTACTCCGACATCCAGGAACATGGGATCAATTATAAAACTGACCTCACATAAAACCAATTGGGTTAAGTACAGGAAGTATATTAGCTCAGACATTGAGCTAAGTCCTCACCTCAGCGATGAAGCCAACGTAGACAGTTTTGTTAATTCACTGGAATCTGTACTCGTCTCTGCAGCTCGAGTTTCAACACCTCATACTATAAACACACAATGCAATCAAAAGAAGTCAAATCTACAAATCGAACAGCTCGTCCTCGAAAAGCGACGCTTACGTCGAGCATGGCAATTTCACAGATCGCCATCTGCCAAGCAAAGCTTAAAACATGCCTCACGTCAACTTGCTCAAGCTCTACAGCAAGAAGAAACATATGTCCACCGCCGCTACATTGAGCAATTGACAACTAATAGTACAAAACACTCACTATGGAGAGCTCAGCCAACTCTGAGCTCACCGAAAGACACCGTGATGCCTATTAGAAGTTCCACGGGCGGCTGGGCGCGCAGTGACGTAGACCGACCCAGCACGTTTGCCAACCACCTTAAAAATGTCTTCCAACCAAATCCTGCCACTAATGCGTTCACTTTGCCGACTCTATCATATGAGCACCAGCCTCAACATGAGCCAATTGAGTTTCGCCCAAACGAAATCGTAAACATCATCAAAAGACTCATGAATCCGAAAAAATCCCCGGGCTGCGACCTCATAACTCCCAAAATGATCAATGAGCTCCCATACTGCGCCGTTCGCACTCTCACCCAGCCCTTTAATGCCATCGCAAAACTTGGCCACTTTCCAGTGAGATGGAAAAAGTCAATTCTAATAATGATAGCAAAGCCGGGGAAAGACCACACTATCCCCACGTCATATAGACCTATAAGCCTACTCTCTTGCCTATCTAAACTCTTTGAAAAATGCCTAATGACTCGGATAAACACATACCTGAGAATCAATGAAGGATTCACACCAATTTGGGTTTCGTGAAAAGCATGGAACTATTGAGGAGGTCAACCGGATAACATCAGAAATTCGAAACGCTTTCGAAAAACGAGAGTACTGTACTGCCATATTTTTAGATGTCTCTCAAGCATTTGATAGAGTCTGGGTAGAAGGTCTAATTTACAAGATCAAGGCAATGCTCCCCTAAATCACCCACAAGATTTTAGAGTCTTTCCTTCACGACACTGTTGGAGCTGGAGTTCCTCAAGGTAGCGTGTTAGGGCCAACACTATATGTCCTCTACACAGCAGACATCCCGACAAGCACACGTCTAACAACATCTACGTTTGCCGATGACACAGCTATTCTTAGCCGTTCTAAATGCCCGATTCAAGCAACTGCGCAGCTAGCTCGTCATATGGTCGATGTTGAAAAATGGCTATCAGATTGGCGAATTAAAGTGAACGAACTAAAATGCAAGCACGTTACGTTCACTCTGAACAGGCAAAACTGCCCGCCGATTACGTTAAACAACACTCTACTCCCACAAGCAAACGAAGTAACTTACCTAGGAGTACATCTCGACAGAAGACTCACATGGCGCCGGCACATTGAAGCCAAAAGAACACACCTAAAGCTAAAAGCCAGCAGCCTTCATTGGCTTATCAACGCCCGGACACCTCTTAGCCTTGAATATAAAATCATGCTGTACAACTTGGTACTAAAACCTATATGGATGTACGGCTCCCAGTTTTGGGGGAACGCCAGCAATAGCAACATTGACATTGTTCAGAGAGTTCAGTCGAAGATCCTGAGAACAATCACCGGGGCACCGTGGTACGTTCACAACGAAAACATACACCCAGACTTAAACATTCTACCAGTCAAAGAAGTGATCGCAGAACAAAAGGTAAAGTACTTCACCATGCTATCGGTGCACCCTAACCACCTGGCGAGAGGTCTTACAAGGTTGAGCAACCAATCACGCCTTCGTCGCAATGACCTACCCACCCAGCGACCGACATGAGGGACGCGCAACCAGAATGCAGTCTTAGTATACTGTTAGTTAAATTTTAATGTTAAGATATAGTAATGTTAGTCTCAAAATTACGAGTAGATTCAAAAAATAAAAAAAAAACTAAATAATGACGAAACTGTTTAACTGTTTAACGGATATGATTGGTATCTAGACTCTGTAGGGGAAGTAGTTTTACTAAAATACTCTACTACATGAGGAATACTATTGATTCGATGCATCAACATTGCACCATAACCGTAAGAGCTTGCATCTGTGTGTAACTCTACTTTTTATGTTGTGGATCAAAAATAACAAGTACAGGCTCAATTACAAGGACTGTTTTACGCTACGAACTGTTTGCGGTGGTGGCAAGGAATTTAACGCAAGAATTTTTCGCGGATTAGGCCTTAACTCTCCAGCTCGTACCTCATACCCCAAGTATTGTACCGTAGTTTTTAGAATCCACATTTTGCTATATTAAAAGAGAATCCCGCTGCAGTTAATACATTTAGATCGTTTTTGTAGCTTGCTGGAAATACCAGCGTCGCTAATACCTCGTCTTATGACAATATTATTAATAAGTTTGCCATCAAATTTATCGGCAACACTACTTCGAATAAGCGGCATTCTGCTTCAGAGTCAAAACGAATAGGAAAGATCTCACCCTGGTGTGTCAAAACTCCTTTTGGCTCAGCCACAAAACATTGATTACATTTCTTCTCAGTAACTGCTCCAGATTTAGCTGCTTTATTCGTGCACCGATTTGCAAGATGCCTAAGTTGTCCACACCGGTAACAGGTCACATTCTGCAAATCGCGATGCTGTTTATTCTCCGATCTCTCAGATTCATCAGTGCTTTCAGTTCCATCTGAAGTTGACTTCAAGAACATAGCTGCTGGCGTTTCCTTATTCTCGAAACGCTGTACAAATAGTTTTTTTAACTGCTCCCAATTAACGCCGGGATAGCAGATCTGTGCAAGCCCCGCTGAAGCACTGCCCTGCATGCAACTACTCAACATCATGATAAGTGCGCTGCCATCAATCTGCTGTTCGTCCATAATAATGCTTTGCACACCATTGAGTCGCATCATCTCCAACTACATCTGGATTAAATTTTTGCAAAACCACGAGATTTTGTGGACGCACAGACGCTGCATAGCTTTACAAATTTCGACGAAATTGCGATTTTGTAGTTCCATAATAGTACGCCACTGATCTACTGAAAATGCAGGAGTTGGTACTTATCCCACTTCTGATGTTAGATTAGGGATTCAAAAAAACGCAGATTGGTTATAGCGAATAGACTTGATCACACCACTGCTAACTTGTGAGTCCTCGCCAGCATTCTAGCATACCGAAAATGCATTCCAGAAAATGCTGTAACGAATATACTTGTATCTCTGTCTCTCGCAGTGGTTCACGCATACACGCACAACAATCATAGTGCGTATCTCTCTCTCAAACCTCTATCCTCACGCAACATCCCTCTCATATTCGCATCGAACTAACCTGACCATTGGCGAATAGATTGAACAACGCGTACTAACGAACATCCGTTAGGGTGCAGAGACGAGAATTGTCACTTGGCACATTCTTTTACACTGACCATCATAATTTAAGATCCGACATATGTATATAATAATAAGGGTTATGATAAAAATGAAGAGGTTAAGGACGTAATTATTTCAAAGTTTTTTTTTTTAACAGAATGTATTAAAGGTTAAGGAAATATCTAGAGTAAAGAACAGGAAGGTCCTCCAAAATATGAAGTCATTGCGAATTTTTATTTTAAGGGGAATTCTCGGAACCCCATGCACACATATACAGTTGAAGAGGAATCAATAAAGATTATTCAGCTACCAGTAAGCGTCACAAACGGAATCTTCTTGTTTAAAACCACAACTAATTCCAAAGCTATTGTAATATCAGGTGGACTTTATACAGCCGAAAATAACCATAGTTATAAGGAAGTTCATAATTTTTCAAACCAGGGAAAAACATTCTGTTATATATGTACCTATATTTAGAAGTACAAAACTGTAGAGAACCAGATTATTTTGAAGTGAACTTAATTCAAAAAGAAAATAACGAAACGATATTCAATAATCAGGATTTTAATACTTATATACGAACTCAACACCTTAATATTGAGGAAATTAGCCAACTTAAGAAACTCTGCTTAGAATTTCCGATGCTGTTTTTCAAAGATGGAAATAAATTACCATTACTAACTTAATCAAACACAGAGTTAGAACCACAGACGAAATTCCCATTCACACTAAGCCCTTTCGTTATAGCAAAAAAAAAAAGGAAAAGAAATGAGGAAACAAATCGATAACCTGCTGGAACAAAAAATAATTAGGCATAGTTATTCTCAATAGAGTGCTCCAACGTTCCTAGTTTCAATAAAATGGACGCCTCAAATACAAAAAAAAGGCGATTAGTAGTAGATTATCGCAAATTAAATGAAAAAACTATTAAAGACAAATATCCTATGCCTAACATCAATGATGTGTTAGATAAAATTGGCAAGACTAAATACTTCACAGCAATATATTTAGCAAGCGGTTATCTCCAAATCGAGATGCATCCGAAAGATATAAACAATACGGCATTTTCCACTGAAGGAAGACCTTCGTTCATACCGTCAGATGTGTCTCTATTCCGGACCTTATTCAGCACTAGGGGGGAGGAGTTACCTTCTCTACCCTATTCGTAGAGATGTGGAGTCTACGACAAACCCAAAGAGGCACAATACGACTGGACACAATCGGGAACTACCGTTATAAAGACGAAAGAGAAGACAGAGTCGCGATGTGGCGTTTTGTTTCGACTCTTCCAGTCGAGTGTGAACATTGCAATAAAGCAGACGTTGAAATAAAAAGAAAAGCAAAATAAGTAATAAACATCTGTGCGTTTTAAATTACATCAGCAATATAGAACATCTACATCAATAGTGTTGCTAACATATTGGTAACTCACGCGCATAATGTCTGGTCACAATTTTCCTGTGCAACTCTTAAAGATTATCTAGAATTATTTTTAAAAACTGATATTTTCCTATTGACTGATATATTTGAAAATTTTAGAAAAATATGTTTACAAATTTAGTCATTAGACCTGCTCAGTTTTTCATTACACCAGGTCTATCTTGGGCAGCCATGCTAAAGGTCATAAATATTCAAGTAGAGTTAATAGTAAATATCGTATATATATATATATGTATAGATTTATTCAAATCCGCATTCGAGGGGGTTTAGTACAATGTTGCCATAGATATAAAAAAAACAAATAACGTGTACTTAACAGGTTATGATTCAACAAAGGAATGATCGTTTTTATTGTATTTGGATGCAAAGAAGTTATATGGTTGGGCAATGTCACAACTCCTTCCATACAAAGGGTTCGAATGGTTGTCTCCTAATGAGTTACAAATTTTGATATACATAACATATATATTGATAGTGAGTATGGATATTTTTTGGAAGTAGACCCAATTTACCCCTATCGCCTTAATGATACACATAATGATCTTACATTTAGTCCTTCAAATAGTTTTGCGTCTAATGAGGATAAAAAAGTAATAGCTGACCTCGGGAACAATAAAAACAAGATGAAACGCTATAGTCGAAATCCGCGACTATAAAATACTCGTTACTGTTTTACACAATTTTAAAATATTAATTTTGCTAGTGGAAATTCACAAGGCGCCACCTATTGTCAGAGAAAGCATGTTGAGTAACTAATAGTGGCGTCACTGGCCATGTGACCATATAACCTAAATTCCTTCATAAATAGCGAAATAATGTTCCGATTTAAAAAATTTTTGCAAATCGATAGATATTAACAGAAATAAGTTATACAAGGTCAAACGAAAGCATTCATCATAATAATACTATAGACGCCACAGTTTTTCACGGTTTGTGGGCGTTAGAGTGGTGTGGCTAGATAGGAAAAAATTAATTTGCATCATAAATACCTACATGCTTAATCCGAACTTTTTATCTCTGATAGTTACCGAGATATTCCTGAGATTTCAGCGATTTTAGTTTTTCGCGATTTGTGGGCGTTAGAGTGGGCGTGGCAGAATGCTGTAATAAACTAGCGACTCGTAGGGACCTCAACAATCTTCATGGTTAATCTCAACGTATCTTTTATAGTTCCTGAGATCTCAGCGTTCATACGGACAGACGGACAGAAGGACGGACAGACGGACATGGTTCAATCGTATTCGCTATTCATCCTGATCAAGAATATATAATATATACTTTATAGGGTCGGAAAGGCTTCCTTCTACCAGTTACATACTTTTCAACGAATCTAGTATACCCTTTTACTTCACAAGTAACGGGTATAATTATCATTCCTTTTATGAATAATAAATTTCCCATTAACCATATCCGCAATAAATTCCTCCCGAAGATGTGTATACCTTTCCAGGGTGTATAGAAAGTAGTCTTCCAACTCAAGAACAAGGGATTTTCCAATCTTCGTCCTTTTACACTTCGACTCGAGGATGGGGAATTTTACATTTTCAGGCATCCTTGCCTTTGATAAAATAGATTTCTTAATACATCTATTAAATTCTTGAGTTACCGTCTCAAGCTTTCATCGTTTTGCATTATTTTCATCATTAATTGGTATGAACTCTGTTTCTGCGACATCATCTTATTCCTCGTTCTTGTCGGTGTCTTCCTATTATCCTCGTCAGTAGGATCGAATTATACTTCTGTAGTCTCGTCGTTCGTATAGTTGTTGTTGTTATTGTTTTCAATGTTCATTTTTTTTTCAGTTGTTTTTTTTTGTTATTCTGTTGTTTTTGCTTTTATTTAGTTGTTTTTTGCTGTTATTCAGTTGTTTTTTGTTGTTATTGAGTGGTTTTTTATTGTTTAGCAGTTGTTTTTCTCTTGTTTGGCAGTTCTTTTGATGCCTTGCTTACTATATATACCATCTAAAAGGCGCACATACAAACGTATTTACGGTACATTTGTTGTTAATTTACGGTACATTTGTAAATGTCCACAGTTGTATGTATCAAAATAATGAACTCTCTCGTAGTTGTATTGTATTGGTTTTCCCAAATACTTGACAACTTCTATAGGTGGTTGTAGATTTCCGAAACTATCAAAATAATGTATATCATTTTTATTTTTGTTATATGCTATCTAGGTGTACTATACCACATTCTCAAATTCTTGGAGAGTGTGGAAGTAAATCCCTCATATATACTCCTCGAAAATTTGGTATATATTTTTGAGCAAAAGTTGTAATGTCTATATTTGAAATTGGTCTATTGGGTAGCTGACATATTAGTTTTTTCGCTTCTTAATACCATATCCCTTACTATATGGTTTTAGGTAGAATCCATAACCTATTCTTTACGGTTTTAGATATAACCCTTCTCCTACAGAAACACTTTCAATTTTTCTATTATGTCATTTCTTCTCCTCCATATCCTCTTTCGCCATACTAGCGTTGTTTATTGTTCTTACAATTGCGGCACTTTTACTAGCTAAACTACCGAGGGCTCTTAGAGCAGTCAAACTAAGTACAATTGGTAAAAAGCCACCAATTTTGGGTACATTAATTCATCTTGGTAATTTCACGTTTTTCTTTAAACCCATTGTCGATGCAGTTTTAGTTGCATTCATAATGCCATTGGACATTTGTTTTTTGTTTTTTTAATGTTCTAGTAGCAGCGTTAATAACAGTCGACAGATTAGTCATCTTTACTTTTTTCTTCGTCGACTTCCCTTTACATTTCTTTTTTGTTTTTAATATTCCCATTCCAAATATTTTCTTTGTTTTCATAATGTTGGTTACAAAATATGCTGCTGCTTTTTCACCAAGAGTGCTGTCTGGTACTTTTACACGCGACCATTCTTCAGTAATTAATATAGAATCTGCAATTTGACTTTCAACTAAAACCTTTTAATGGGAAATTGCTATATAGTGCTCTTTACAAGCCTCAACCAGCTTATTTATTCCTTGATCTCCTCGTTTCAAACGTTTTTCTAGCTTTGCACCCGGCCCCCAAAATTTATGTATATGGGCTTCAAATGGTAATGTAATAATTAAGTTGTTGACAGGACCACCTTGCTTACAAATAAAAATACTAATGAGTTGATTATAAAAACGTTTCCCCATTATATTGACGTTTAATCATCAAAGATTTCTCATGGAATGAGATACATTAGCTTAAAGAATGCGTTTGATAATTCAAAAACAAAAAACTATCGTTAGAAATATCAACGATGAAAACGATAAAAAACAACCTCTACGACATAGTTCTCTCTTACCGAATACAATAAGAGCTCTTAATGTTATACCTTCAAATTGTGGTATAATCCAAACGGATTAAAATTCGAGAATATTTATGTGTTTTCCAAAAGTTTAAATCAACCTAAATATGAGTACTTGGAAAAATTAATAAAAAGGAATGGGATATCATACATTCTCTCATAACGATGGTGTACTAGACCCGAGTAAAGCAAAAAAGAATTATATAATGATATTTGATTATGTAGCTTGTGAAAAACAAGTCAACATAAAATCTTATTTTTGTAAGAATATTGATTCCTTTTATTTATGTCAAGCATATACCCATATACCTAAACACTTGATTCGTGACAATGCCAACCTTATTATAATGTTTAAGCAAGACGTTTTAAATATGCGACATATATATAGAGATCATATTAATACAGATATGGGGTACGACACATTCGTGGAAATTTGTAAAAAATGTTGGAAGGATAAATTTGGATTTTGCTTATAAGTAAAGATAACGATATGGATAATGGAAGATATAGAAAAGGTTTTGATCAATTTGTTTTGACTTAAAAAAGTTATTGGATTTGGTATAAAAATAGATTAAAAATAAACGTTTCCACAGTTTAACAACAGATTTCATTATGTCTAGATCAGTGACCTTGTCTTTGAATGGAAATATTTCTATTATACATACAAACTACTTTTCCCCAATTTAATTGGATGGACGTTATTAGTGTGCATTAATTGATTTTAATATGTACAATTTTAATATGACAATTCCTACTGGATACTATATTATATTTATAAAAAACTTAAAGATTATGGTATTGAAAAATCTTTTAAAATTAAAAGCAATAACAATACTCTTCAAGTGGAAATAACCAGCACTCGAGAGCTTATTTACTTTAATAAGGAAAGATCTTTTCGTCAACTTTTTTGTTTTGATAAAAGAGTTGTAGAGCCACACGAAGATTTAGTAAATTTGCGTGGTGAAAACGTATCAATTAGGATGCATACTCGCATGATAGAATGATTATTTATAATAAGACACCTGGTTCATACACCCAACCAAGCATTACTAATTGTAAAGCAATTGGATGAGGATCAACTCTAGAAAGAAGCTCACTAACTTTTAAAAATAAATTCTTTTTAAGGTGTCTAGGGTCTCTCACATCAGAAATCGGACCGTCGCCGTATGCAGACGTATATTTTTATTGTGCTCCGGGGGAAAAAAAAAAAAGTATTCAATAATATCCAAAAAAGTGCAGTGACTGGTTTCGGTATTAAACCAAAACAACGCGAAAAGACGCTTTCAGCGATAAAAATTGCTAACGTTTATATTGATTAATTAATTAATTAATATAAAACAAAGCACTAAAAATTCTAACAAACTCAACCTCGATTGCAATGAGTTTAAACGACGTTCGCACACAACGTCAACGTGAGCAAGACGAGAGACGGCTCTCAGTACAAAGAAACAACGATTACTTCTCTTTCAAAGCAACCGAAAGTAATGCAAACACTGTCAATTACCCCCAACTTGATCGAATTCTTAAACGTAGAGAGCGAGAGAGCGCTATCCCCCTCGCTACCATCGATGTCTCTGCAGCCAAGGAGCGCAGCAACTAGCACCGCAATTTCTTTGACAACGTCAACCCTAACAACAACAACAACCGCAACTGTAACGACAGCGTGTTTAACGACGTCATCAGCTAGCAGCGCAAACAATAATACTTCTGCCGCTGCGCTGCCCGAAAAAGAGAACAAGAACAAAGAAAATATTAAGCCGGCTGTGCAGACTGGTATGGATCGCTACATCCAAATCAAAAGGAAGCTAAGCCCTCTGAACTCTCAAAGCAAAATAACCCGTGGCAATGCTAACGTAGCTGCAATAGAAACGCCCTCTAACTCAAACCGTTTTAAAATCTTGGCAGACTATGAGGATGATGCCGAATCTACTGAAGTCGAAAAAAGGAAGACTAAGCCCCCGCCAATTTACATACGAGAAAAAAGTTCCAACGTTCTTGTCAACCAAATTATAGAGCTTATTGGCAAGGACAATTTTCAAGGACAATTTTTCAATACCACTCGTAAAGGGCAACATCCAGGAAACAAAAGTTCAAACGAAGTCTGAATATAATTATAGAGTACAGGCCTGCAAGTCGTACTTAAGGGCATAGAGTCCGAAGTACCGCCTGCAGAGATAACAAAGGCGCTACAAGAGAAGGGATTTAGCGCTAAGACAGTCTTCAATATCCTTAACAGGGATAGAAAGCCGCAGCCACTCTTTAAGGTTGAGCTCGAACCAGAAATTAAGCCCCTAAAGAAATACGAAGTGCACCCTATATACAATCTTCAGTTCCTGCTGCACCGCAGAATTACGGTTGAGGAGCCGCACAAACGCAATGGCCCGGTACAATGTGCGAACTGCCAAGAATTTGGCCATACAAGGTCTTACTGTAAACTGCGCCCGGTGTGTGTAGTTTGTAGTGAGCTTCATGACTCCGCACACTGCCCAGCGAGCAAAGATGATCACAACTCAAAAAAGTGCGGCAACTGCGGTGGAAATCACACTGCTAACTATAGAGGTTGCCCAGTTTATAAGAAGCTGAAAAGTCGAATCCACCAGAGGGGAATTACTGCCCCCACCCTGAAGTCTTCTTCTCGACTGCAGCCAGATCCTCACTAGGACCCGTAAACTCTGCCAAAAAAGCCATATTAAGCACCATTATCATACGAAATTTGCTAAAAACTACCTACAGGCCACATCCATAAATATACACCTAAATACTGGCAAGCAATTAATGCTATCCGCCGTATACTGCCCCCCACGTTTCAGCAAAGCCGAAGATGAGTTTAAGCAGTTTTTCAACTCTCTCGGAGACCACTTCATAGCAGCATGAGACTACAATGCCAAGCACGCACACTGGGGATCTCTTCTCGTGACTCCAAAAGGAAAGCAGCTCTATAAAGCAATTATCAAAGCCAAGAACAAGCTCGACTATGTTTCTTCTGGCACACCAACATACTGGCCGACAGACCCAAAGAAACTTCCCGAGTTAATAGACTTTGCGATTACCAAAAACATTCCTAAAAATATGATAAGCGCCAAATGCCTTTCGGATCTTTCATCTGATCACTCGCCTGTCCTTTTTACTCTACTCCGAAATCCAGGAACATGGGATCAATTATTAAAACTGACCTCACATAAAACCAATTGGGTTAAGTACAGGAAGTATATTAGCTCACACATTGAGCTAAGTCCTCACCTCAGCGATGAAGCCCAACGTAGACAGTTTTGTTAATTCACTGGAATCTGTACTCGTCTCTGCAGCTCGAGTTTCAACACCTCATACTATAAACACTCAATCAAAAGAAGTCAAATCTACGTCGAGCATGGCAATTTCACAGATCGCCATCTGCTAAGCAAAGCTTAAATGCCTCACGTCAACTTGCTCAAGCTCTACAGCAAGAAGAAACATATGTCCACCGCCGCTACATTGAGCAATTGACAACTAATAGTACAAAACACTCACTATGGAGAGCTCACCCAACTCTGAGCTCACCGAAAGACACCGTGATGCCTATTAGAAGTTCCACGGGCGGCTGGGCGCGCAGGGACGTAGACCGACCCAGCACGTTTGCCAACCACCTTAAAAATGTCTTCCAACCAAATCCTGCCACTAATGCGTTCACTTTGCCGACTCCATCATATGAGCACCAGCCTCAACATGAGCCAATTGAGTTTCGCCCAAACGAAATCGTAAACATCATCAAAAGACTCATGAATCCGAAAAAATCCCCGGGCTGCGACCTCATAACTCCCAAAATGATCAATGAGCTCCCATACTGCGCCGCTCGCACTCTCACCCAGCCTTTTAATGCCATCGCAAAACTTGGCCACTTTCCAGTGAGATGGAAAAAGTCAATTATAATAATGATAGCAAAGCCGGGGAAAGACCACACTATCCCCACGTCATATAGACCTATAAGCCTACTCTCTTGCCTATCTAAACTCTTTGAAAAATGCCTAATGACTCGGATAAACACATACCTGAGAATCCAGGAAGGATTCACACCAATTTGGGTTTCGTGAAATGCATGGAACTATTGAGGAGGTCAACCGGATAACATCAGAAATTCGAAACGCTTTCGAAAAACGAGAGTACTGTACTGCCATATTCTTAGATGTCTCTCAAGCATTTGATAGAGTCTGGGTAGAAGGTCTAATTTACAAGATCAAGACAATGCTCCCCTAAATCACCCACAAGATTTTAGGGTCTTTCCTTCACGACACTGTTGGAGCTGGAGTTCCTCAAGGTAGCGTGTTAGGGCCAACACTATATGTCCTCTACACAGCAGACATCCCGACAAGTACACGTCTAACAACATCTACGTTTACCGATGACACAGCTATTCTTAGCCGTTCTAAATGCCCGATTCAAGCAACTGCGCAGCTAGCTCGTCATATGGTCGATGTTGAAAAATGGCTATCAGATTGGCGAATTAAAGTGATCGAACTAAAATGCAAACATGTTACATTCATTCTGAACAGGCAAAACTGCCCGCCGATTACGTTAAACAACACTCTACTTCCACAAGCAAACGAAGTAACATACCTAGGAGTACATCTCGACAGAAGACTCACATGGCGCCGGCACATTGAAGCCAAAAGAACACACCTAAAGCTAAAAGCCAGCAGCCTTCATTGGCTTATCAACGCCCGGTCACCTCTTAGCCTTGAATATAAAATCGTGCTGTACAACTCGGTACTAAAACCTATATGGATGTACGGCTCCCAGTTTTGGGGGAACGCCAGCAATAGCAACATTGACATTGTTCAGAGAGTTCAGTCGAAGATCCTGAGAACAATCACCGGGGCACCGTGGTACGTGCGCAACGAAAACATACACCGCGACTTAAACATTCAACCTGTCAAAGAAGTGATCGCAGAACATAAGGTAAAGTACTTCACCATGCTATCGGTGCACCCTAACCACCTGGCGAGAGGTCTAACAAGGTTAAGCAACCAATCACGCCTTCGTCGCAATGACCTACCCACCCAACGACCGACCTGACGGACGCGCAACCAGAATGCAGTCTGTACTGTTAGTTAAATTTTAATCTTTAGATTCGTCAACTTATTGTGAGTCTCAAAATTAAGAGTATATTCAATAAATAAAAGCAAAGCTATAAACAAAAAAAAAAAAAAAAGGTCTCTAGGCTTCAAAGTTAAAAATTAATAAAAAATATACTGGAAAGAAACAATGAATGAAATATTAAATGTTCGAGAAAAAGTTTACTCTGATGAGAGTATTTTGAAAAAAGAGTTTCATACCTATTCATTGTATAATCAAACATTTAAACCAAACTATGAAATTCGAATTACTATCCAAAATCAAGACTTGTATGTGCTCCCTCATGAAAGTTACCTCAACTTTCAAGGAATTATTACAAAAGCTGATAACGTTAACAAATTTTTTTTTTAAATTGTTTGGCTTACTTCTTGGATGAAATCAAGTACGAAATAAATGGATACGAGATTGATAGAACTCAATTTGTCGGTATGACAACTACATTTAAAAATTGTTTATCACTTGATAACCTTTCAAGTAAAAATCTATGAAATTCTGGTTGGACTTTAACTTTTCTGTCCCGTTAAAAAATTTATTGGGGTTTGCTGAAGACAAACAAATTTCTTTATTGAATTGTAATCATGAACTTGTGCTAATGCTAACCAAAAACCTAGATGATGTTTTTGAAAAAAAGAGATTGGAACAAACTTTTAAATTGGAAATAACCAATATAAGATGGCATATTCTTCATGTGACACCCAGTGACATTCCAAAAATTAAGATCTATGATATTATTAAGACTGGTGTAAGCCTTCCTATGGCATTTCGTAGTTGGGACTCCTACGTTAATTCTAAAATTAGGACAAGGAACCCACCACTGTTGGAATGTTAACCTATCAGCAAATCGAGAAAGACCAGGGATTGCAATTATCGGATTTACACTAAACGGAAAACTTATCACAAATAATTTGTCAAAGTTTGCTCGCCTATATGACATGTATTCAAGATTTCAATCTAGTTACTACAATCGTGAGTCACAGCCATTTTTAACACCATCGGAATTTAAAATGAAAGCACCAACTATCGTAATTGACCTATCATATCAAAATGAAACAGTTAAATCTGGTCCTATTGACGTGAGAATTTCAACTTAACTGAAGAAACCAAGTAAGGAAAATACCCAACCTTATTGCATACTCATACACGATCGATTAGTCGAATATAACCCCTTAAACCGATTAGTACAACGAGTTTTTTGATATTTTTAAACATGATTAAAAATATTGTATTAATTGATATTCAAGGTTTCTTTGACAATAGCAATAAATTTATTCTTAAAGAAATTGGAGTAGTATTCGAAAAAGAAACAAACTTGAATAATAGGTTTGTTATAGAACCACCATATGGTTTCAAATTTTTAAATACAAAATTTCGAACCACTGCAAACTGGTTAACAAAAAAGCATCATAAAATTGCTTGTGACGATGAAAAAAACAGTTTTGAACAAACGCGACATATCTGAAGACAATAACTGTTGGAAAACAAATTATCTGTAAGGGAATGGAAAAGAAACGTTTTCTATCATTTTTTGGAAACCATGATTTGATTAATTTTGAGGACATACAGTGTCCATTATTAAACCGGTTTAGAGGAAACAGATATCTTTATTGTAAAAATCATGTTAAAGATGGTGTTTGTGCTCTAAACAATGCTTACAACATTCAAGATTTGTTTAAAAGTACTTCAAAATAAACAAAACACTTATACTTTCATTCACATCATTTTGAAGCTGAGACCACTTGTTAAAAGACCTGTTTCTCGAAAACCATTTCAATAATTAATGAAATTTCTTGAAGAAATTGATAATTTTTTTCTACAATTTAATGGGAAGATATTTGAAAATCATTTGCAATACCTTCTTAAAACAAAAATGATGTTCATGAATCAAGGTGCACAAGATCTGAAAACAATTAAATGTGGTGACAACTTTACATTCTGTAACACCGATTCGAGACTGGGAACATGCCCATGCCTTTTCTTTATAAATCAAATGAATGGAGCTAGAAAATAATTTCATTATATCAATAATTAATAAATAAACGTATTATGTGAATTGAAAAAAAAATGTTCTCTTACTTATTCTGGATAAGGTAGGGAAGGGAAATATATAGACTCCCTTGCACACGTATGTCAGGGTAGAAAAGAAGAAGAAAACTTGAAAATTTTAGAATAAATTCGTCAAGCAGGCGGTAAAGGGAATCATTTTTAAAACTAAAAGTCTTGGATGTACACTATGTATTCGAATCAAATTAAATTGTTTCTCAAACAGTTTGATGGAGTTGTACAAAATTCATACTACATGCGACTTCCATCCATGGCGTACACCTGGAAACATGTATCTGGAGTAAGGACTCAGCTACATAAGGCATCGACACTTGTGGATGTCATAAAAAATTTGAGTACGAAAGGGAGGCAGCAAACATTATGAAAATATATTTTAATCTAGAAAAAAGTATGAGAAGAAAATAAAAATACTTAAAGTACTTCAGACTATATAACCTTATAACAGCTTTCAGATAAATAATGCATAATTTCATCATATATTGAAAACTAAAAACAATACACAAAAACAAAAACACTGAAATAAAGAAACAATAAAATAAATACATTTTTTTGTTAAGGTAAATATCTGTTTTATTTATTTCCGTTAATATGGGAGCGAAAAAATAAAAGATTTTTATATTTTGAACTTTTTTTTTTTTTTTTTTTTTTTTTGCTTTTATTTATTGAATCTACTCTTAATTTTGAGACTAACAATAAGTTGACGAATCTTAACATTAAAATTTAACTAACAGTATACTAGGACTGCATTCTGGTTGCGCGTCCGTCAGGTCGGTCGCTGGGTGGGTAGGTCATTGCGACGAAGGCGTGATTGGTTGCTTAACCTTGTTAGACCTCTCGCCAGGTGGTTAGGGTGCACCAATAGCTTGGTGAAGTACTTTACCTTTTGTTCTGCGATCACTTCTTTGACTGGTTGAATGTTTAAGTCGCGGTGTATGTTTTCGTTGCGAACATACCACGGTGCCCCGGGGATTGTTCTCAGGATCTTCGACTGAACTCTCTGAACAATGTCAATGTTGCTATTGCTGGTGTTCCCCCATAACTGGGAGCCGTACATCCAAATAGGTTTTAGTACCGAGTTGTACAGCACGATTTTATATTCAAGGCTTTTAGCTTTAGGTGTGTTCTTTTGGCTTCAATGTGCCGGCGCCATGTGAGTCTTCTGTCGAGATGTACTCCTAGGTAAGTTACTTCGTTTGCTTGTGGGAGTAGAGTGTTGTTTAACGTAATCGGCGGGCAGTTTTGCCTGTTCAGAGTGAACGTAACGTGTTTGCATTTTAATTCGTTCACTTTAATTCGCCAATCTGATAGCCATTTATCAACATCGACCATATGACGAGCTAGCTGCGCAGTTGCTTGAATCGGGCATTTAGAACGGCTAAGAATAGCTGTGTCATCGGCAAACGTAGATGTTGTCAGACGTGTGCTTGTTGGGATGTCTGCTGTGTAGAGGACATATAGTGTTGGCCCTAACACGCTACCTTGAGGAACTCCAGCTCCAACAGTGTCGTGAAGGAAAGACTCTAAAATCTTGTGGGTGATTTAGGGGAGCATTGTCTTGATCTTGTAAATTAGACCTTCTACCCAGACTCTATCAAATGCTTGAGAGACATCTAAAAATATGGCAGTACAGTACTCTCGTTTTTCGAAAGCGTTTCGAATTTCTGATGTTATCCGGTTGACCTCCTCAATAGTTCCAATAGTTCTTTTCACGAAACCCAAATTGGTGTGAATCCTTCCTGGATTCTCAGGTATGTGTTTATCCGAGTCATTAGGCATTTTTCAAAGAGTTTAGATAGGCAAGAGAGTAGGCTTATAGGTCTATATGACGTGGGGATAGTGTGGTCTTTCCCCGGCTTTGCTATCATTATTATAATTGACTTTTTCCATCTCACTGGAAAGTGGCCAAGTTTTGCGATGGCATTAAAAGGCTGGGTGAGAGTGCGAGCGGCGCAGTATGGGAGCTCATTGATCATTTTGGGAGTTATGAGGTCGCAGCCCGGGGATTTTTTCGGATTCATGAGTCTTTTGATGATGTTTACGATTTCGTTTGGGTGAAACTCAATTGGCTCATGTTGAGGCTGGTGCTCATATGATGGAGTCGGCAAAGTGAACGCATTAGTGGCAGGATTTGGTTGGAAGACATTTTTAAGGTGGTTGGCAAACGTGCTGGGTCGGTCTACTTCCCTGCGCGCATAGCCGCCCGTGGAACTTCTAATAGGCATCACGGTGTCTTTCGGTGAGCTCAGAGTTGGGTGAGCTCTCCATAGTGAGTGTTTTGTACTATTAGTTGTCAATTGCTCAATGTAGCGGCGGTGGACATATGTTTCTTCTTGCTGTAGAGCTTGAGCAAGTTGACGTGAGGCATTTAAGCTTTGCTTAGCAGATGGCGATCTGTGAAATTGCCATGCTCGACGTAAGCGTCGCTTTTCGAGGACGAGCTGTTCGATTTGTAGATTTGACTTCTTTTGATTGAGTGTTTATAGTATGAGGTGTTGAAACTCGAGCTGCAGAGACGAGTACAGATTCCAGTGAATTAACAAAACTGTCTACGTTGGCTTCATCGCTGAGGTGAGGACTTAGCTCAATGTGTGAGCTAATATACTTCCTGTACTTAACCCAATTGGTTTTATGTGAGGTCAGTTTTAATAATTGATCCCATGTTCCTGGATTTCGGAGTAGAGTAAAAAGGACAGGCGAGTGATCAGATGAAAGATCCGAAAGGCATTTGGCGCTTATCATATTTTTAGGAATGTTTTTGGTAATCGCAAAGTCTATTAACTCGGGAAGTTTCTTTGGGTCTGTCGGCCAGTATGTTGGTTGGAGCTTGTTCTTGGCTTTGATAATTGCTTTATAGAGCTGCTTTCCTTTTGGAGTCACGAGAAGAGATCCCCAGTGTGCGTGCTTGGCATTGTAGTCTCATGCTGCTATGAAGTGGTCTCCGAGAGAGTTGAAAAACTGATTAAACTCATCTTCGGCTTTGCTGAATCGTGGGGGGCAGTATACGGCGGATAGCATTAATTGCTTGCCAGTATTTAGGTGTATATTTATGGATGTGGCCTGTAGGTAGTTTTTAGCAAATTTCGTATGATAATGGTGCTTAATATGGCTTTTTTGGCAGAGAGGACCCGTAGTCCTAGTGAGGATCTGGCTGCAGTCGAGAAGAAGACTTCAGGGTGGGGGCAGTAATTCCCCTCTGGTGGATTCGACTTTTCAGCTTCTTATAAACTGGGCAACCTCTATAGTTAGCAGTGTGATTTCCACCGCAGTTGCCGCACTTTTTTGAGTTGTGGTCATCTTTGTTCGCTGGGCAGTGTGCGGAGTCATGAAGCTCACTACAAACTACACACACCGGGCGCAGTTTACAGTAAGACCTTGTATGGCCAAATTCTTGGCAGTTCGCACATTGTACCGGGCCATTGCGTTTGTGCGGCTCCTCAACCGTAATTCTGCGGTGCAGCAGGAACTGAAGATTGTATATAGGGTGCACTTCGTATTTCTTTAGGGGCTTAATTTCTGGTTCGAGCTCAACCTTAAAGAGTGGCTGCGGCTTTCTATGCCTGTTAAGGATATTGAAGACTGTCTTAGCGCTAAATCCCTTCTCTTGTAGCGCCCTTGTTATCTCTGCAGGCGATACTTCGGACTCTATGCCCTTAAGTACGACTTGCAGGCCCTTGCTGCTTTTTAGCTGATAAGTATAAAAGTTCTTTTTTTTGTCGGTGAGATATTTTGATAATACTCTGTAATTATCTTCAGACTTCGTTTGAACTTTTGTTTCCTGGATGTTGCCCTTTACGAGTGGTATTATGTGAAAATTGTCCTTGCCAATAAGCTCTATAATTTTGTTGACAAGAACGTTGGAACTTTTTTCTCGTAAGTAAATTGGCGGGGGCTTAGTCTTCCTTTTTTCGACTTCAGTAGATTCGGCATCATCCTCATAGCCTGCCAAGATTTTAAAACGGTTTGAGTTAGAGGGCGTTTCTATTGCAGCTATGTTAGCATTGCCACTGTCGTTACATATGCGGTTGTTGTTGTTGTTATGGTTGACGCTTTGGCTGCAGAGACATCGATGGTAGCGATGGGGAGCAAGAACGCGCTCTCTCGCTCTCTACGTTTAAGAATTCGGTCAAGTTTGGGGTAATTGACCGTGTTTGGGAAGAGCTTGCATTACTTTCGGTTGCTTTGAAAGAGAAGTAAGCGTTGTTTCTTTGTGCTGAGAGCCGTCTCCCGTCTTGCTCACGTTGACGTTGTGTGCGAACGTCGTTTAAACTCATTGCAGTCGAGGTTGAGTTTGTTAGAATTAGTGTTTTGTTTTTTATTAATAAATTAATTAATCAATATAAACATTAGCGATTTTCATCGCTGAAAGCGTCTTTTCGCGTTGTTTTGGTTTACAAAACCAGTCACTGCACTTTTTTGGATATTATTGAATACTTTATTTCTATTTTTTTCCCGGAGCACAATAAAAATACACGTCTGCATACGGCGACGGTCAATTTATATCATTCAGTAAATTTAGATACTTACGAGGTGTGTTCAAAAAGTAAGGTGACTTTTCAAATTTCGCGGGCAACATATTTTCGATTATCGATTTTTTTGTTTTGTTATATTGGTACACTCTTCCCTAACATCTGTACCAAGTTTCAATGGAACATCCTCTTTTGTTTGGTTGTGAGAGGCGTAAAGTTACAAGTTATTTTGCGAGCTCGGCGATTTTTTGCTATCGAAAAATATGGATCAAAGGATTTGCATCAAATTTTGTGTAAAAAATAAAATTAAGTGCTCTGAAACACTTGAAATGTTGACAGTGGCATACGGTGAAACTGTTCTGAGTAAAAAAAATGTGTACAAGTGGTACAAACTCTTCCAAGATGGCCGGGAAGATGCCAATGACCAGCCTCGCTCTGGACGCCCAAGCACGTCAACAACTGATGAAAACGTTCAAGCAGTGACGAAAATTGTTTTGGAAAATCGTCGAATCACTATCAGAGAAGTTGCTGAAGATGTCGGTATATCGCTTGGCTCGTGCCATGAAATTTTTTCAAACGTTTTGGGTATGAGTCGTGTGCAGCGAAGTTTGTTCCGAAATTGCTGAATTTTGACCAAAAGAACCGTCGCATGAGCATCGCTCAAGAGCTGTTGAATGACGTCAACGACGACCCAGATTTACTCAAAAGGGTCATAACTGGTGACGAATCATGGGTATATGGTTATGATATCGAAACCAAAGCCCAATCGTCCCAATGGAAGAGCCCAGGCGAGCCAAGACCGAAAAAAGCACGCCAAGTTCGATCAAATGTCAAAGTTTTGATCACTGTTTTCTTCGATTACCATGGCGTGGTGCATCAGGAGTTCTTACCATATGGTCGTACGGTCAATAAACAGTATTATCTGGAAGTTATGCGCCGTTTGCGAGAAGCAATACGAAAGAAACGTCCAGAATTGTGGAAAAACAATTCATGGCTTTTGCATCACGATAATGCCCCCTGCTCACTCATCTTTGCTTGTGAGAGATTTTTTGGCCAAAAACAACACCACAATAATGCCTCAGCCACCATATTCACCGGATTTGGCCCCATGTGACTTTTTCTTGTTCCCAAAACTGAAGAGACCTATGAAAGGACGGAGATTTGCAACGATTGAAGAGATAAAGACTGCATCGCTGCAAGAGCTCAAGGCTATACCGAAAAGTGCTTATGGGAAGTGCTTTGAGGATTGGAAAAACCGTTGGCATAAGTGTATTGTATCTGAGGGGGATTACTTTGAAGGGGACAACATAAATATTGATAAATAAATTAATAGTTTTTCTTGAAAATACAAAGTCACCTTACTTTTTGAACACACCTCGTATTTTCTAAGTCATCCACTTTTATATCATCAAAGAGGTAGTCGTCGTCTGGAAAAAAAATTTCTTCCGGGTCATCTATATCAATACTTTGAGCACATTGAAAGTGCTCATACAAAAACTCATTTTCAAATACATCCATCGTTTCATCTCCAAGTGGGAAATTTTCCCATTTGAGTGATTCCAACTCTTGTGGAATCGTTTGAGTAGATGTTAAGGAGGATGCGAATACTTCCCTAGGGTTCCTGTCTATAGTGTCTTTTTCGTCTAGAGCCATTATACAGTTTGGCTCCGAGTCTTCAATGACCACCACATCGGAGTCCTGGTCAAGGATCTTGACATCCGTCAAGAGTTCCAAAGATTGAACCGAGTCGATGAACTCTACGGATATTACGCTCATGGTGATGGTGGTGTATGATTAGATGCTCCTGACGAACTGATGCTGAACAATTTGACTGTTCTCAGTTTTATATATAAAGGTCATACAGATTTGTTCTACTCCTACACCCACTTGATAATTTTATCATGGTGTGTCCATAGACTCATATCGGTTCTTATTTTGTCTGTCTCCCTTTATCTTGAAGAAATCTTAAAAACTCTGAAATTTTATTAAACAACAACAAATTGAACCATTGTTATGATTTCTCTGCCATAATCTTAAACTGTTTATCGGGGTGGGATGGACAAAAAACTCCGAAAGGGAGGCAGCAAACATTATGAACATATATTATAATCTAGAAAAAAGAATGAGAAGAAAATAAAAAATACAAAAAGTACTTTAGACTATATAACCTTATAACAGTTTTCAGATAAATAATTAATAATTTCGTCATGTATCGAAAACTAAAAACAAGACCAAAAAACAAAAAACAAAAACACTGAAATAAAGAAACAATAAAATAAACACATTTTTTTTCTTAAAGTAACGTGCGCAACGGATGTCGTAACATGCGCCTAAAAGATGTTTAAAAGTCTGATGCATGAGTGTGCAGTGACACTTTATTAGGATAAACAACTTATATTAGAATCCCTTCTGATGGAAGGGACAGTTAATTGATAAAAACCATTAATGTCAAATTTAATGGCCAATAAATCTGGGCCAGAATCCGTATTTTACTACTACTATTGATATTATCGATAGTATCAATTTCCTAGAACTTGAAAATATATTTTTAAGAGATATAATAAATAAAAGAAATACAGATGACAATACATTAAATTAACTTATAGATAAGCGAGAAAACATAGAAAAAGAATTATTTTGTAAATCAATTGAATTGGAAATGTTTTATTTTGATCGAGATTGTGGTAAATATAAGTAAAACAAAACTAAATTGTAAAAACATGTATAATATTTTATTAAAATTGTTAGTATACATCCCCTTTTCGCTTTAAAATTTTCTCAACTAGAAAAGTGTTTGGAAATTCAGTCTTTTTGAGTTCTTCTTTATAGAACCCACCCTGAATCGGATTATCTTTATAATCTTCAAGTAAGTATGTTGTAACGGTCCTGCTTTGGGGTGGCTGACCGTTCACCGGATATCAGCAGTTCGGTCCAATATTTAGTTTGATGTCAGGGGTGGTTGCTGAAAAGAAGATTCCACACAGAGCATGACGCAGCTTGTTTTGTTAAGGATAGAACAGATTTTTGTTGTTTATTGCATATCGATGGTTACAGAGTTTATTATCAGGGATCGGCTGGTCTTCGCCGTGGGCGGTCTGCAGGCCTGGGAGGGAGAGCTTCCGAAGTGGGTAGCCGGGCTTCCGATGCTCCGAAGTGTGCCGTGGGAGAGCCGTGTGGGGACAGGGCCAGGCAGTCTTGGTGAACCGCTAGCTAAGAAAGGGGAAAAATAATAGGAACGATGGAGCGTGTGCCAGCTCGGGAGCCAGTCACGCGAGCGAGTGTGAATGTAAAGAGAAACCTGGAACCCTGAGGCTCGGTATGAGAGAGAATGAACAGAAACCCAGTGTGTCTCTGGTAAGAGGTGACGCGATGCCCGAGGGGTCCGACTCGTGAGAAATGCAAAGCCCCTGTGGGTCTCTTGCGAGAGATGACGCAAGGGCCTTTGGGTCCGAAGCCTGAGAGATTGAAAGCGCCTGTGGGTCTCTTGCGAGAGGACGCGAGGCCCTTTGGGTCCGACGCGTGAGAGATGCTAAGCCCCTGAGGGTCTTTTGCGAGAGATGACGCGAGGCCCATTGGGTCCGACGCGTAAGAGATGCAAAGCCCCTGTGGGTTTCTTGCGAGAGATGACGAGAGGCCCTTGGGGTCCGAAGCGTGAGAAATGCAAAGCCCCTGTGGGACTGTTGCGCGAGATGACGCGAGGCCCTTGGGGTCCGCCGCGTGGGAAATGCAAAGCCTTGTGAGGCTGTTGCGAGAGTGCCGGCAGTGATCGAGTGGATCTGCTGCTGGCGAGCATCGGCGAGTGGCCGATGGCAGTGCTCCCTCGGTATGAACGAGTCGGATGTATTGACTAATGCTGGTGAGGGTGCCCAACTGCGAGAAAGGGTTGATCTTACCAAAGCGAGATCGACCGCAAAAGTAACTTTTCCCAAGAAACCGGTTCTCCCTATATACCCCGTGGCTGGATTCAGTGAGCCCTTTCCCCATTTGGGCACCAAGACGCTCCGGTGTTGTCTGAACCTCAATCCTGCCCAGCGCTCTCCTATGTATAACTGGGTGGCCGGCAGTAGTATGACGTCTGCTTGTATACTCCACACGACGCCCCGCATGTCCGTTCCTCGTTTCGGGCCCCCAGTGGCATTGGTTTGTCTCGCCTCCTCCTGCCGCCTCCGGACCGCTCGGCGCACCGTGACCCTCCGCCCTCTGCCGAAAAGCACGTTCCAGGTTGCATCTCCTTCTGGAACTAAAAAGTTTTGCTGTTTGCCAAGCGGCTTCTTCCTCCATCTCTCCTGGATATGTTACACGGTGGCGGGCAGGAGGACTTCTCCAAGTCATTTGTTGTTGTTGCCTCGACCTGGGCTGGACCAGCGGTTTCCCCACCAGAACCCTCCGAGACGCAACATTGCAATACGTCTCGGTCCGGAGAGTTCTCGTAGGCCTCGTAGCTTGATCGTCTTGAGGGGGTGGAGCTGTTTCCCGCTCGGAACTTCCCGTTGGGGTGCTGTCATCCGCGGCAACAGGGTTTCGGCGCGCAAACATTTTTAAAAACAAATGTAGGAGCCAAGGCTAAACGTGAATTATACGAAAATGAAAGGTATGAGAATGATATGACAGATGACAATGATCTGTACTATACAACCAATGGGAGACAACATCAGACAAAACGAAACCTATATCAATACCGATCTACGATAATAGTGATTCGTATAATGATTTCTTTTCACAAAACAAATGTTTTTGAAAAAGGAAAGAAAGGCGAAACATATAATGATGATGTGGACAAAGGGAGTGAGCCGGAAGCTATATCAATGCCTACAATAGAAAATGAAATGAGGGAAGCTATAAATATAGAAGACGAGAAAGATAATAAAAATTATGATTTTAATATCAGTCATTTGAGTCGGAAAAATATATTGGACACGGCCTACGGACCTAAAAAAAGGTTAGATAATGTATTAACATTAGGGAATAGTGAACTAAAAATTAATGATAATAAGATTCATTTGTCTAGTGGAATGAGTTGCGAGCTAACTCCTGGTCTGTACTCCCTTATATTTCATAAACACCCCCAAAATTATAATGATCATGATTTGAAAACATATAAAAATATTATATTGGAAACAAATTTTCACAGATTAGGTTATAACGTGAATAATTGATTTAAAGGTTTCCCGCGCATTTAAATATACTAAAATTATTGAAAAAATAATAAACGATAATGAAAACCCTACAACATCCACTCCACTTCGTACGAAAACTGGTTTCGGTTATATGACTCTGGAGGAATCAAAACCAAATTATGTATATTGGAATGATGTGAATGAACTAGTCGAACAGTTACAAATTTTAGGGGCGTCAAAAACAGCGGGTAACAACAATCAAAATAATGAGATTTTCTCAATAGTAGAGGAACTGCGAAAGGAGGGAATTATTGTTTAATTAGAGTATATATATTAAACACAACAAAGATTTTTATTTATAATCATCATGTCTGTTGACAAGTTTGGACATTTTTCTAATGATATGGAGCGATCAGATCATTTAAAAAGAGATGTTAAATTAAATGAAACTTTTTTAATTGATACTGATGGTAATCTGAACGCTCAAAATAAAAGAGTTACAAACGCCATAAAGCCCTTAGATGATAATGACTTGACCACAAAACAATATACAGATGAGTGTGTCAGAAGGTTGAGGAAGACCCAAGAAAACTTGTAAGTCAAAGTATTAATCGTCGACTTATTCAACATCTAACAAGGGTTATTGTTACTTATTAAATGTTATTGATAGGTTTTCTAAATTTGCACTACAATCAAAAAATGCAAATTATGTTTCCCAATCAATGGAGAAAATCTTAAAATCAGGTCACGGAACACCAAAAAATTTACAAACAGATGATGGAAAAGAGTTTTTTCATACAAAATTTAAACAATTTATGATACGTTATGAAATAAATCATTATTCGACGTTCAGCACTCTTAATGCATCAATTGTCGAGCGTTTTAATAGAACACTCAAAGAGTCAATGTGGCGTGAGTTTGGTTTCAATGGTGGATAGATATTTACAAGAATTTGATATTTGATTACAATAATAGGGTACATAGAACCATAAAAATGAGCCCAATCAGTATCAACACAACTAATAAAAAACTTTTAGTTTTAAAAAAAGAAATGATGCTCTTTACCACATGCTTACCGAATTTATTCTAAGAAAATTCTAGTTTTCTTCATCTTTTCTAACCTGACTTGTAGATATCTTAAATCCTGCAAATGAAAAATTATTATTTTCAATTTATTCCAGGTCTATTTTTAAACTCGGTTTCTATTGGTTACTTATTTTCAAACAATCTTTATCTTGAAGGAGAACTATTTCTACTCTCTTCTAACTACAGGTGATCTATTTTTAAAGTCACACTTTATTGGTTTTCCTTTTCTTGAAAAATCTGCATCTTAAAGAAACTATTTCTGATCTATTCTAACCAAAGGACTTTATTTTTAAAACTGAGATTCCATTTGGTTTCGAACCATCTCAAACTATCTAGGAATCTATCTGAGCTGCTATCTTTTGAAACCTAGAATTGTAACTCCCAGACTTCTAAAATTTGTGAACGCCCACTTTAAAACTGTGTACAAAATCGGAGGAATTTAATTAGTTATATCCAAGACATTCTCCGGGCAACACTGTTAGTTTGAAAACTCTAAAAAGAAGCAAACAACTAAATGTGTAGTAAAGTGTATCAAGTATCATAAAATAAAAAAAAATTAAAAAAGAAAAATCAAATAATAAGATAAGAAGAAAAAGGAAAGCCAAACCAAACCAGAAACAATAAAAAACAAAAAACAAAAAACAAAAACAAAATGAATAATCAATTCGAGTTTTGTTATTCGTGCCAATTTTTTGTTATTAAGAACAAGTGGACAAACCATGTCCGCACGGAAATGCATAAGAAGAATGCAATTCAACCCGTCGATGGAAGCATCAAGAAAATTTCGGAAGGATTCTCCATTACATGTATGTTAACCATGGATCGGACATGGAATTACCTGAAAACTTTATGAGTGAAGCAGGATCGTTTTTGCTCACACATCTCAGAACATTATTAGAGAGTTATATATCGGTAAAAGTAAATTTCGAGTTATTTGCCGAATATATACTCTTTAAGAATGAAACGGAAGAAATTGAGATTAAAAGTTTTCAGAGTAAAATGACCATTATGAATCAGTTCTCGGATTTGGATTCTATTTTTCTTGAGCATACTATGGAAATAGTAGGAAAAACACAAGAATTCCAAGAAAAAGATAGCGGGTTGGCATTAATCAAAGTAATGCGCCTAGAAATGAATGTGAACCAATATACACCTTTATCAGGTTCATCGTATATCCCGCTACAAAAATACTTAGCTTCGAAGAAAGCTATTATTAATGTAAGTAATGAAAATGATGCATACTGTTTCAAATGGGCCTTGATATCAGCTTTAATAAATATTAAAAACCCCCAAAAATGTAGTTCCTATAAAGTTGATATATCCAATGAAAAAATATACTTGAACAATGGATTAACATTGGATTTCACCAATCTAAATTTCCCTATGGAAATAAAATGTGTGAAACATTTTTTAAAGAATGATGAGTATAAACATCTTTGGGTATAATAAAGATACCAAACAAATAATTGCGTCACTGTTTCAAACGGAGATTGAGAAACCATGTCACGTTAACATACTGTTTTTGGAAGATGGCGAAAATGTTTATTATATGTTCATTAAAAATATTTCAAGGTATGTATTAGAGAACGGCAAGGGTACACCCGGACAATGAGTGCACTCGAATCATTTGTGCCTTTTCGGCACTCAGAGTGTGATCGGCACCCTAAATTAAGGGTGGGATTTCCTTCCTTCCTTGCATGTAAAATTATTCGATCAACCCTCAATGACTTGTTCATGCAATACAGCTGAAGACACCCGAAACACTCAGATCAGTTAATGACCCGAATCATTTGAAGACACCCGACTCACTCATCCCAAAAACATGGGTGTCTCAGACACCCCCTTCATTTGCTATGAGGGTGTCGGGTGTCTGTGCATTAGAATCATGTGCATAGAATTGAGTGGGTGACAAAAACGCAAGGTGTGAGTTTCAGAAATTTAACTATGGATCATTATAAAAATGTATTAATCACTGGAACTCTACTATATGGTAGTAGGATAATGTTTAAATATTACAAGACTCATATAATCATATGAAGATATATGTTGAGAGTAAACTACGAAATAGCGATCACGTTCGTATCAGCAAGTATAAACATGTGTTTGAAAAAGGGTATGCACCGAATTATACAACAGAAATCTTTAAAATTAGAAAAGTCAACCATACACTCCCCAAAACATACTTACTTAAAGATTATAAAGATAATCCGATTCAGGGTGGGTTTTATAAAGAAGAACTCAAAAAGACTGATTTCCCGAACACATTTATAGTTGAGAAAATTTTAAAGCGAAGAGGTGATAAAGTTTTGGTAAAATGGCTTGGTTTTCCAATAGACGAAGCCAGCTGGGTAAATAAAGATGAAATTTTATAGTAGAAATACCAAATTAAAAGACAATGTAATATTTAATTTTTATTTTTGGTTTATTATTATTTTTTGTTTTTTTTTATTATAACATATAATTAAAATTAATAAATATATTTACATACGTATAAATGTACAATTTTATAATGTGTATACTAACAATTTTAATAAAATATTATATGTTTTTTACAATTTATTTTTGTTTTACTTATATTTACCACAATCTCGATCAAAATAAAACATTTTCAATTCAATTGACTTATAAAATAAATCTTGTTCTATGTTTACTTCTAAGTTCATTTAATGTATTGACATCTGTTTTTCTCCCATTTATTATATCTCTTAAGAATATATTTTCAAGTTCTAAGAAATTGATACTATTCACAATGTCCTTTTTCATTAACCTTTTATGTTTTATTGATAGAGAACCATGATCATCGTGATTTAACATTGCAAACTCTGTTTCATTATGTTTTCGTTTTCTTTTACTATCATTAGCACAAAGCACATTCTTATGTGCCCTTTTTGTTGATATTTTGTGTGCCCTTGATCTAAACATTATCCTACTACCGTATAGTAGAGTTCCAGTGATTAATACATTTTTATAATGATCCATAGTTAAATTTATGGATTGGTGAAATCCAATGTTAATCCATTGTTCAAGTATATTTTTTCATTGGATATATCAACGTTATAGGAACTACATCTTTGGGGGTTTTTAATATTTATTAAAGCTGATATCAAGGCCCATTTGAAACAGTATGCATCATTTTCATTATTTACATTAATAATAGCTTTCTTCGAAGCTAAGTATTTTTGTAGCGGGATATACGATGAACCTGATAAAGGTGTATATTGGTTCACATTCATTTCTAGGCGCATTACTTTGATTAATGCCAACCCGCTATCTTTTTCTTGGAATTCTTGTGTTTTTCCTACTACTTCCATAGTATGCTCAAGAAAAATAGAATCCAAATCCGAGAACTGATTCATAATGGTCATTTTACTCTGAAAACTTTTAATCTCAATTTCTTCCGTTTCATTCTTAAAGAGTATATATTCGGCAAATAACTCGAAATTTACTTTTACCGATATATAACTCTCTAATAATGTTCTGAGATGTGTGAGCAAAAACGATCCTGCTTCACTTATAAAGTTTTCAGGTAATTCCATGTCCGATCCATGGTTAACATACATGTAATGGAGAATCCTTCCGAAATTTTCTTGATGCTTCCATCGACGGGTTGAATTGCATTCTTCTTATGCATTTCCGTGCGGACATGGTTTGCCCACTTGTTCTTAATAACAAAAAATTGGCACGAATAACAAAACTCGAATTGATTATTCATTTTGTTTTTGTTTTTTGTTTTTTGTTTTTTATTGTTTCTGGTTTGGTTTGGCTTTCCTTTTTCTTCTTATCTTATTATTTGATTTTTCTTTTTTATTTTTTTTTATTTTATGATACTTGATACACTTTACTACACATTTAGTTGTTTGCTTCTTTTTAGAGTTTTCAAACTAACAGTGTTGCCCGGAGAATGTCTTGGATATAACTAATTAAATTCCTCCGATTTTGTACACAGTTTTAAAGTGGGCGTTCACAAATTTTAGAAGTCTGGGAGTTACAATTCTAGGTTTCAAAAGATAGCAGCTCAGATAGATTCCTAGATAGTTTGAGATGGTTCGAAACCAAATGGAATCTCAGTTTTAAAAATAAAGTCCTTTGGTTAGAATAGATCAGAAATAGTTTCTTTAAGATGCAGATTTTTCAAGAAAAGGAAAACCAATAAAGTGTGACTTTAAAAATAGATCACCTGTAGTTAGAAGAGAGTAGAAATAGTTCTCCTTCAAGATAAAGATTGTTTGAAAATAAGTAACCAATAGAAACCGAGTTTAAAAATAGACCTGGAATAAATTGAAAATAATAATTTTTCATTTGCAGGATTTAAGATATCTACAAGTCAGGTTAGAAAAGATGAAGAAAACTAGAATTTTCTTAGAATAAATTCGGTAAGCAGGTGGTAAAGAGCATCATTTCTTTTTTTAAAACTTAAAGTCTTGGATGTACATTATGTATTCGGATCAAATAAAATTGTTGCTCAATCAGTTTAATGGAGTTCTACTAAATTCTCACTATCTGCGACTTCTCTTTATACAAAACTACTTGAGTGTAAAGAAGTTGAAATGATAAGTTCCATCCATGGTGTACACCGAAATAAGGAGTAAGGATTCAGTTACGGAAAGAATCGACACTTGTGGATGTCATAAAAATTTTGAGTACGAAAGGGAGGCAGCAAACATTATGAATATATATTATAATCTAGAAAATAGAATGAGAAAAAATAATAAATACAGAAAAAGGTATTTCAGACGTTATAAATTTATATCAGATAATTAAATATTGATTTCATTATATAATGAAAACAAAATCACTGAAATAAAGAAAAAAATTAAATAAACACTTTTGTTGATTAAATAAATATTTGTTTTATTTATTTCAGTTAATATGGGCGTGAAAAATAAAAGATTTTTACATTTGAATTTTAAATATTTTTATTTTATTTTATTTTTATACAATTTCTATTTAAATATCTAAGCTATTGGCAACATTTATTAAAAACTCATCGTCTTCATCTTTCATTAAATCCAGATATTTATTTTCTAAGTCATTATCATCTAAGTCATTTATATCGTCAAAGAGGTAGTCATCGTCTGGAAAAACAATTTCTTCCGGGTCATCTATATCAATCCTTTGAGCACATTGAAAGTGCTCATACATAAACTCATTTCCAAGAATATCCATCGTTTCTTCTCCAAATGGGAAATCTTCCAATTTGAGTGGTTCCAACTCTTGTGGAATTGTTTGCAAATACTTCCATCAGATTCCTGTCTATGGTGTCTTCATCGGAGTCTTGGTCACCGATTTAAATGTCCGTCAACCATTCCAAAGCCTGAATTGAATTGACGAATGCCACAGATATTACGCTCCTGACGAACTGATGCTGAACAATTTGACTGCTCTCTTTTTTATACATAAAGGGCATACAGATATGTTATACTCCTAGACCTCCCAACAATCCAATTCAGTTTTTCAACTATATTGAAAGTCAGATATCCCAAACACTTTAAAATATGAATAGAAATGTCTTAGAAACATGTTATCAGAAAACAATTACTGCAACGTTACACTCCTTGTATCCCTTTCCTCCTTCAGTTAATTGAGTTGGTCCATGTTTACCCAATAACTGTATGCATATGTATTGACATTCTTATTACGGTGAAATATGCGAGCGTTAAGAAACGACGAGTGCAATGCAAACTATTTAGTCTGTGTCCCTTTGTTTAAAGTATTGAAATCTAAAAAATCTGAAATTTGAATAAACAACTTGAAACATTGACTTATACTTGACTATGCACTTGACAATTTTATTATGGTGCGTCAATGAACGTATATCGGTTCTCCATATCGCGATAAGTATCCGACCCTCACACACATCTGGGGTTCCCACTCAACCATACACACGCACACACGTAGACAGAGGCTTACATATATAGAAATTGACAGTGTGTTAAAAATGTGTGAGAAAATTCAACCCCTTAAGACGTTCCCAACCCTCCTAATTAGGGTCAGGAATACATTTCAATATTCCCAAATTACGGATAGGGGGGTCGGAAAACTAATCATGACACAATCGTCACATTTTATTACTTCTTTGAACACGTGCACTGATTTTAAAAACTATAATTTATGGGCTTATGATTTCTGTGCCAGAATCAATACTGACTAATAGGGTGAGGGGGAATCCTTATCACAGGAGACGGCGGATAATTTTTTTCACTAATGTGACAGCTTAATAGCCCATAAATCTGTGCCAGAACCAGCTTTATTAAACTACTGTTATTGCCTTCAGATATCGTCGCGTTTGTACAGAACTGTTTTCTCCATCGTTTCAAGCAATTTTATGATGCTTATTTGTTAACCAGTTTCCACTGGTTCGAGATTTTGTATTTAAAAATTTGAAATCATATGGTGGTTCTATAAACAATAAACAATAAACTTTTATTCAAGTTTGTTTCTTTTTCGAATACTACTCCAATTCCTTTAAGAATAAATTTATTGTTATTGTCAAAGAAACCTTGAATATCAATTGATACAATATCTTTAATCATTTTCAAAAAATATCAAACACCTCGTTGTACTAATCCGTTTAAGGGGTTATATTCGACTAATCGATCGTGTATGAGTATGCAATAAGCTTGGGTATTTTCGTTACTTGGTGTCTTCAGTTCAGTTTGAATTCTCACGTCAATAGGACCCGATATTACTGTTTCATTTTGATATGATAGATCAATTACAATAATTGGAGCTTTCATTTTAAATTCCGATGGTGTTAAAAATGGTTGTGACTCACGATTGTAGTAACTAGATTGAATACATTTCAAATAGGTGAACAAACTGATTCTTATTGAAGTCGACATTTAAATTATCATATGGGTATGAGTCAGAATTTAAATGAACCTTCAAGTTTGATAAATTATTTGTGACAAGTTTTCCGTTCAGTGAAAATCCGATTATTGCAAACCTTGGTCTTTCCCGATTCGGTGATAGTTTAACATTCCAACAGTGGTGGGTTCCTTGTCCTAGTTTTGAATTAACGTAGGAGTCCCAACTACGAAATGCAATAGGTAGACTTAGACCTCTTTTAATAATAACATACATCTTAATTTTTGCAATGTCACTGGGTGTCACATGACGAATTTTCCAGCTTTATATTTTATTTCCAATTTAGAAATTAGTTCCAATCTCATTTTTTCAAAAAGATCATCTAAGTTTTTGGTTAGCATTAGCACAAGTTCATGTTTATACTTCAACAAAACCTTTTTATAGTCTTCAGCAACTCCCAATAAATTTTTTAACGGGACAGAAAAGTTCAAGTATGCTCCAGTAGCAAAAAACATCTCCACCACTCCATCCAGAATATAATAGATTTTTACTTTGAAGGTTATCAAGTGATAAAAATTTTTTGAGATTTTTGATAACAATTCGAATTTCATCGTTTGGTTTAAATGTTTGATTATACGATGAGTAGGTATGAGACTCTTTTTTCAAAATACTCTCATCAGAGTAAACTTTTTCTCGAACATTTAAAATTTCATTCATTGTTTTCTTCCAGTATATTTTTATTAATTTTTAACTTTCAAGCCTAGAGACTTTAAAAATAATTTTTTTTTTAAAGTTAGTGAGCTTCTTCATAGAGTTGATCCTCTTCCTATTGCTTTACAATTAGTAATGCTTGGTTGAGTGTATGAACCAGGTCTTTTATTATAAATAATCATTCTATCATGTGAGTATGCATCTTAATTGATACGTTTTCACCAAGTAAATTTACCAAGTCTCCGTTTTGATCTACGATGCGTACGGAGAGTGTGCTTATTTCATCACAGTTGATTGGCAAGTAAATAAGATTATGTAATGTCACATTTATTTTATAGCCACGAGGAACATTAATACCGAATTCGTGTAACGTATGATTGGGTGTATTGTCTACATATGAACCACTAATTATATTACATTCCAAACGAATAGTATTAATTTTTAAAATATTGACAGTCTGATCTGATATATATGTTTTTGTTGGGTGTGGCTCTAGAACTCTTTTATCAAAACCAAAAAGTTGACCAATTGATCGTTCGTTATTAAAGTAAGCCGGCTTTCGAGTGCTGGTTATTTTTAGTTGAAGTATTGTTATTGCTTTCAATTTTAAAAGATTTTTCAATACCATAATCCTTAAGTTTTTTATAAATATAATCAGTTATATCATTTAGTTTATAGGATCCAGTAGGAATTGTGATTACATTAGTTCCAATATGGAAGAGATTGTTTTTTTCGTCTATATTTGGGATTGAATTGTACATATTATAATCAATTAATGCATACTCATAACATCCATCCAATTGAATTGGGGAAAAGTAGTTTGAATATATAATAGAAATATTTCCATTCAAAGACAAGGTCACTGATCTAGACATAATGAAATATGTTGTTAAACTATGGAAATGTTTATTTTTAATCTATGTTTATAACAAATCCAATAACTTTTTTAAGTCAAAACAAATTGATCAAAACCTTTTCTATATCTTCCATTATCCATATCGTTATCTTTACTTATAAGCAAGAATCCAAATTTATCCTTCCAACATTTTTTACAAATTTCCACGAATGTGTCGTACCCCATATCTGTATTAATATGATCTCTATATATATGTCGCATATTTAAAACGTCTTGCTTAAACATTATAATAAGGTTGGCATTGTCACGAATCAAGTGTTTAGGTATATGGGTATAAGTTTGTCATAAATAAAAGGAATCAATATTCTTGCAAAAATAAGATCTTATGTTGACTAGTTTTTCACAAGCTACATAATCAAGTATCATTATATAATTTTTTTTTTTGCTTTACTCGGGTCTAGTACACCATCGTTATGAGAGAATGTATGATATCCCATTCCTTTTTATTAATTTTTCCAAGTACTCATATTTAGGTTGATTTAAACTCTTGGAAAACACATAAATATTCTCGAATTTTAATTTGTTTGGATTATACCACAATTTGAAGGTATAACATTAAGAGCTCTTATTGTATTCGGTAAGAGAGAACTATGTCGTGGAGGTTGTTTTTTATCGTTTTCATCGTTGATATTTCTAACGATAATTTTTTGTTTTTGACTTATTAAACGCATTCTTAACGCTTATGTACCTCTTTCGATGAGAAATCTTTGATGATTAAACATCAATATAATGGGGAAACGTTTTTATAATCAACTCATTAGGCTTTTTAATTGTAAACGAGGTGGTGGTCTTGTCAACCACTTCATTAATGCATTACCGTATGAGGCCCATATAGCAGGATATAAATTTTGTGGGCCGGGTACACAGCTAGAAAAACGTTTAAAACGAGGAGATCAAGGAATAAATAAACAGGATAAGGCTTGTAAAGAGCACGATATAGCATATTCTATATTAATTGATAAAGCTTGGTCACGTGTAAAAGCACCAGACAGTACTCTTGGTGAAAAAGCAGCAGCATATTTAGTGACCAACATTATGAAAGCAAAGAAAAAATTTGGAATGGGGATATCAAAAACAAAAAAGAAATGTAAAGACAAGACGACGAGAAAAAAATTAAAGATGACGAATCTGGCTGTGTTATTAACGCTGCTACTAGAACCTTAAAAAAACAAAAGCCATTGGACATTATGAGTGCAATTAAGATTGCACGAAAATCAATTCAATCGACAATGGGTGTTATTAACGCTGCTACTAGAATATTAAAAAAACAAAAGCCATTGGACATTATGAGCGCAATTAAGATTGCACGAAAATCAATTTAATCGACAATGGGTTCAAAGAGAAACGTGAAAGTACCAAGAATAAATAATGTACCCAAAACTGGTGTTTTTTTACAAATCGTACCTATTTTGACTTCCCTAAGTGCCCTCGGTAGTTTACCGTATGGAAAAGCAGCTATTGCAAAAAAATTAAACAACGATAGAATGGCGAAAGATGATATGGAGGAGAAGAAACTACATAATAGAAAAATTGAAGGTGTTGCTGTAGGAGAAGGGTTATATCTCAAACCGTATAAAACAGGTTATAGATTCTACCTAAAACCAAATAGTAAGGGGTATGGTATTAAGAAGCGAAAAAACTAATATGTCAGCTACCCAATAGACCACTTTCAAATATAGACATTACAACTTTTGTTCAAAAATATATCACAAATTTTCGAGGAGTATTTATGAGAGATTTACTTCCACACTAGATGATTCACAATAAAGTGGTACACATTAGTTCCTGAGATCTCAGCGTTCATACGGACGGACGGACGGACGGACGGACGGACGGACGGACGGACGGACGTGCGGACGGACGTACGGACAGACGGACATGACTCAATAGACTTCGCTATTGATCCTGATCAAGAATATATATACTTTATAGGGTCGGAAACGCTTCCTTCTATCTGTTACATTTTTTACAACGAATCTAGTATACCCTTTTACTCTACGAGTAACGGGTATAAAAATGATACAAATTATTTTGATAGTTTCGGAAATCTACAACCTCCTATAGAAGTTGTCAAGTATTTGGGAAAACAAATACAATACATCTGTGAGAGAGTTCAACATTTTGATACATAAAACTGTGGTCATTTATGTCTTTCATTTCTACTTTCCTTTGTGAATAGAGTGAGTCAATAACGGATCGTTTTGATTGGCTTACACTTAGTGGGCTGAAAACAAATGTACCTGCGGCTTCAGGATGGTAAAAACTGCTTACTTCAATATCCACAGTCCAAGTTTCGTCTTTACATTCAGCAGACATTGTACAAGTGAACAAAAAAACAATTGATTAACAACAACAAAAACAACTGAATAACAACAAAAAACAACTGCTAAACAACAAATAAAAAAAGATTAACAACAAAAACAAAAGAATAACAACAAAAAAAAACTTAATAATAAAATAAACATGGAGAACAAGAACAATAACAAATATAAGAACGAGGAGACTGCAGAAGTAGAATTCGATCCTACTGACGAGTATAATAGGTAGACACCTGATAATCCAACAAGTTTGGTTTATTTTTTTAACGAGAAGAACGATAAAAAAGATGATGCCGCAGAAACAGAGTTCATACCAATTGATGTTGAAAATAATGCATAACGATTAAAGCTTGAGACGGTAACTCAAGAATTCAATAGATGTAATAAGAAATCTATTTTGTCAAAGGCAAGGATGCGTGAAAATGTTAAGTTTCCCATCTTCAAGGCGGAGTGTAAAAGGGCGAAGATTGGAAAGTCCCTAATTCTGGGGTTGGAGGAGTACATCCTATACACTCGAGAGAGGTATACCCATCTTCGGGAGGAATTTATTGAGGAAATGGTTGATGGAAAAATTAATATTTATGAAAGGAATGATAATTTAGAAATAAAAAAATAAAATATAAAAAATAAATAATAAACCAATATTTTATATCACGTTGAATAAATACAATTTTAAAATCTATATAAACAGTACAGTTTTTATTTCATTAGAAGGATGGATGGATGGAGGTGGAGGGTAATATAAATATTAGATGCAGTAGTTTTCAGTAAACAGTATAGATAGAGTAACTGAAGAGGGATTACATAAAGATTACGTATTTTTAAAATATACCTTATCAAACTTTATACAGGTTACAACAATGAATTTGTTAGCTCAGTTAACAAAAGAGAGATCTGCCTTGAATAAAAAGTTTTATGACCTCAAACATGTTAAAAATCAAAGCGTTATAGAGTTGGAGGAAACATTTAAGCCTATTACGGAACCTTTACACGAACTTGTTAACGAAAATAAAAGCTTAAACGTGAATTATACCAAAATAAAAAGTATGAGAATGACATGACAGATGTCGATGACGTGTACTATACTACCAATGGGAGAGAACATCAGACAATCAGAAATGTATCTTAGTACCGATGTATGAATGTACTTTCTTATATTTCATAAACAACCCCAAAATTATAATGATCATGATTTAGAAATATATAAAAATATTATTTTAGAAACAAATGTTCATAGATTAGGTTATAAAGTAAAAAATCGAATCAAAGGTTCACGTGCAATACACTAAAATGATTAAAAAATAATAAATGATAATGAATATCCTATAACATCCACTCCACTTCGTACAAAGACTGGTTTCGGTTATATGACTCTGGAGGAATCAAAGCCAAATTACATATATTGGAATAATGTGAATGAACTAGTCGAACAGTTACAAATTTTAGGGGCATCAAAAAAAGCGGGTAACAACAATCACAATACTGAGATTTTCTCAATAATAGAGGAACTGCGAGAGGAGGGAATTTTCGTTTAATACGAGTATAGATATTTAACACAAAAAAGATTTTTACTTATAATCATCATGTCTGTTGACAAGTTTGGACATTTTTCTAATGATCAATGAATGAGCGATCAAATCATTTATAAAGATGTGTTAAATCAATTGACACTTTTTTAATTGATACTGATGGTAATCTAAACGCTCAAAATAAAAGAGTTAAATACGCCATTAAACCGTTAGATGACAACGACTTGACTACAAAACAATATACAGATGAGTGTGTCAGAAAGTTGGGCGAACTACTAAGAAGAACTAAGAAAACTTGTAAATGAAATTATTAATCGTCGATTGGCAGAAATTTAAAATTTTGAAAATAAAATAGAAGTCCTGAATAGGAGTACTGATCAAATATTTGAGAAAGTTCTTGAAAAGATAAAAGTTATTGAGGATTATATTTTTAAGTATGTAACAAAACCAAAAGCGATACCAAAAAACACAACAAATGAAATAGAAGGTGTAGCCTTTACACCTATTCGAAGAATATGATTAAACGAGCATTTGTAAATGAGTTGCACAGACCGTCTCGCAAACATTTTCAAGGAAGACGAGTCATTACGAAGGGATTAAACGACCTGTGGCAAGATTTGGTCAAAATGGGTAGTTATTTAACATCTAACAGGGGTTATCGATACTTATTAAATGTAATTGATACGTTTGCTAAATTTTCTTGAGGTGAAGCAGTACAATAAAAAAATGCCAATGATGTTTCCAAAGCAATGGGGAAAATCTTAAAATCAGGTCACGGAACACCAAAAAATTTACAAACAGATGATGGAAAAGAGTTTTTTAATTCAAAATTTAAACAATTAATGAAACGTTATGATATAAATCATTATTCGACGTTCAGCACTCTTAAGGCATCAATTGTCGAGCGTTTTAATAGAGCACTCAAAGAGTCAATGTGGCGTGAGTTTAGTTTCAATGGGAAATATAAGTGGATAGATATTTACAAAAAGTTGATATTTAAAAACAATAATAGGGTACATAGAACCATAAAAATTACCCCAATTAGTGTCAACACAACTAATGAAAAACAAATATTAAAACACTCATATAATCACATAAAGATATATGTTGAGAGTAATCTACGAAATGGCGATCACGTTCGTATCAGCAAGTATAAACATGTGTTTGAAAGGGATATACACCGAATTATACAACGGAAATCTTTAAAATTAGAAAAGTCAATAATACATTCCCCAAAACATACATACTTGAAGATTATAAAGGTAATCCAGGGTGGGTTCCTTAAAGAACTAAAAAAGACTAAATTCCCAAACACTTTTCTAGTTGAGAAAAATTTAAAGCGAAGAGATGATAAAGTTTTGGTTAAATGGCTTTACTTTCCAATGGATAAAGCCATTTGGGTAAATAAAGAAATGAATAAAGAAAAAAAGAAAATTCACTCATTGGTTTTCCATTCAACTCATCTTTAAAATATCCTAACCTCTTTTTATTAACTTTTTTAAAATGATATAACTCGATTCTTCTAACTGAATAATCGGATGTATCAAGTTTTTATTCAATGTCACCACGAATATCCTTATAAAAATCCATTTTTATGGTATAGATGAATGAGTCTGTATCCATATAATTTAAAACTAAATTTTCTTAAATTTTTGGTTTCATGTATTGGTAATGAAAATCATACATTTCCCACTTTGATAAGTCCAATACAGCAAAACCCACATACATTGGCTTATCAAATATTACTGAAAGTTTTTTCATTTGGATGGCATAGATCTCGTCATTTATTTTAGTTACACTAAGAAAATTGAATTTTTGTTTTTTTTTTGACCGAATTTATATGTAGACTCCCATGTAGTTACCAATTTAACGTATACACGTTTTTCAGGATTTTCCATAGTTTTCCCATAGACCAAGTTGTTCATTTATTTAAAAAAAAATCTTTTTCAAATTTATTCTTGGCATGTAAAGTGTTTAAATTAATATAAGTCTTTAGCCAAGGTTTTTGTAAAAAACGAACCCCTCTATGAATCTTTTTTAATATTAACCCATTTTGTATACATTGCTTCAAATTTCTATAATGAATTACATATTTTTTTTTGTTCCCGAGGTCAGCTATTAATTTTTTTACTTTATCCTCTTTAGACGCGAAACTATTTGACGGACAAAACGGTAGATCATTATATCTATCATTAATGCGAGAGGGGTAAATTAGGTTTACTCCCAAAAAAATATCCATCCTCACTATCAATAGATATGTTATGTATATCAAAATTTTGTAACTCATTAGGAGACATCCATTCAAACCCTTTGTTGTGGGTTGTGACATTGCCCAACCAATTGTTGCCAATAAATTGTTTGCATCCAAATACATTAAAAACGATGATTCCTGTGTTGACTTATAATCTGTTAAGTACATGTTATTTGCTTTTGTATATCTATGGCAACATTGTACTGAATGCTATTTTGAATAAGTCTATACATATCGATATCTACTAATAACTCTAGTTGAATATTTGTGATGGCTGCCCAAGATAGACCTTGTGTAGTGAAAAACTGAGCAACTGGGTCTAATGAATAAATTTGTAAACATATTTTTCTAAAATTTCCAAATATATCAGTCAATAGGAAAACATCAGTTTTTAAATATAATTCTAGATAATCTTTAAGAGTTGCACAGAAAAATTGTGGCCATACAGTATGTGGGTGTTTATAATCATCTTGAGAGCATTCCTTTTCCGTCAAGTTACTATAGTATGATGTTGTTGATGCTAGGGAAGTTTCTTCAAGTCTACTAACTGAATCTAAATATTCTTAAGGAAAGATACCCTTTTTTCGCATAAGTCTGAATTTTTTTTCGTTTTTAAAGAATGCTTTTACACTATTTAATTGGTCATTAATTAAGTTAGTAAGGGTATCTAAACTTGATGGCATAAATCTGAATGTGTCAAGAAATCGAATTTCAAAATTGTTTCCATTTTAAGTTTTATGGTTTCGGACACCGAAATATATTGTTCCTTATCTACTGGAATTGCAGTAATACTACCGGGAATTTGAGCAAAGTCTTCAATAAATAATTGACAGTCATATTTATAAAAATTTTGGAAAAACACTGCTATGAATTTACATAGTACCCTAAACAAACCTGATAAATGACAATGGTCTCTAACTCTATCATCTATATCAAATATAAAAATTTAATGAATCCTGGAATTCAATCTCATATTCTGGAGTCATTATGATTGGATTAATCTTATACAAGTACTCATCATTCAGTTTTGAAAAATCTTGTACTCTTGTAAAAGTTTGACAGTCTACAAAATTTAATCCTCCGTTACTACCTGTTTTTATTTCAAATTTATCTAGTTGAGATTCAAAGCACAATTAATACAATAAGCATAAGCTACAGGTATATGAGAGTTTGAATTGAATAATTTTGAGCTTAATTCAATATTTCTCGGCTCCAGTACACATTCAAAGTCAGCGTAAACGACGAACGGAACCTCAAGCTGCTTGCGGTCTTGTATAAACACTAGAGATCGTTTGTGTAATTCCGGTAGCCTGGTCACATATCCGCTACAAACAGTCTTATGTCTTAGAGCAGCATCCGCAGATCCAGAGAAATTCTGACAAACAATACAAAACCATTGTGATCTCTTCTGAGACCCCTTTTGTATTGTTAATAATCTATAGAATAACAATGAATATTTTATTTAGTATGTTATATATTTATTTATATTATACTGTATGATACAAACCTTGAAATATTTTTAATGAACATGTAATATCCACTTCCTCCATCTTCCAGAAACAGCAAGTTTATATGATATGGTTTCTCAATCTCCGATTGAAAAAGTGGTCCGATTATTTGCTTGGTCTCTTCATTATACTTAAAGATGTTTTTACTCATGAATTGATTATTCTTTAAAAATGTTTACACACATTTTATTTCCAAAGGGAAATTTAAATTGGAGAAACTCACTATTAATCCACTATTCAAGTTCATGAAAAGGTTGTTAGGAACCGGAACTCCACTATTAGGTAGTAGGACAATGTTTAGATCAAGGGCAAAAAAAATATCAACAAATAGGTTATATAAGAATGTGCTTTGTGCTAATGATAGTATCTGTCATGTCATTCTCATACTTTTTATTTTGCCATAATTCGTTCGACCTTGGCTCTCGCATTTAGTTTTAAAAATTTCTGATTTTTATTTTCGTTAACAAGTTCATGAGAAGGTTGTAAGGATGCTAATCACGGGACGGGATATAGGGTTCAGTCAGCCCAGGTGCCCCTACAGAAATATTTGTAAAGTACTGAGACACGCTGGAAAAGGACGCGAAATGGTGTGTGATGTGGGCTTCAGGGAGGAGTCGGGGTTCCGTGGGCGGTCGATCCCGTCACCCGGGAATCGGTTGTTCGGCCCCGACAACTGGGTGCCGGTGCCCAGACTACGAGGGAGGATATTCCCGTGACTGGGTAGTAGGGTACGGGCGGCGGATCGCACGGCTGCACGCTGCCGGGAGCTGCTGAAGTGCCCCGTTGCCCGTGCGCGCTCTTAAACGGGCAGCCTGCTCGTCTGCTGGTGTGTCGATCTTGGTTATGCTAGCAGGGTCGAGGTTGGTGTCTCCGGCGGAGGCGAGTTGCCCCGAGGCAGCGGCGCCGGTGGCCTGCGCCGTCCCGTCGACGGCGGTGGTGGCCCCGGCTGATGCTGGTCGACCCGTTGTTTCTTCCGGGTACGTGCCGGGCCCGAAAAGTTCCGTATACGGGGGTGGCGGGGTCTCCTCTCACGTGGTCGGTGTCCCCGGCGGAGCCTCGTTCTCCAGACCGCTCTCCTCCTCGACCGAGATGACGATCGCTGTCGGCTCCCGTCGCTACTCGTCATCCGAGCTCAACTCCAGGACTTCTACGTCGGACACGTCCTCGTAGACCGCGCCCAGCGAGCCTATGGGAGTTGGCGTGGTGGCCTCCGGCCGCGGTGGTGGGGGCGACCCTATTTCCAGCTGCAACTCGTCAAGATCCGCCTCCTCTCCTGCCTCGAAGAAAGAGGCCATCATTTCCTCCAACTTGAGCCCCCCGCACCACGCAGGACTGATGGCTGGAGATAATGTCTCGCCGGTGGCCGATCGTGGTCGTGGGCCTGGGGAGGCCCTCGAGGGCGGGAATTGCTCCCGTTGGGACAATGGCGTAGTTGTCCTCCGAGGGGTGCCGGACGGCATGTCGGTCGCGCCCGTGCCGGTGGTGGTGACGTCGAGTATGCCTGTGGTGGCAGTGCCGTTCGCGGTGGTCTCCAGCCATTGTTGTGGTCCGAACTTCTGTTACCGTTTTGGGGGACGATCACGAATGCTCGATTGGCGCCGTCTTTATCGAAATCAGGGGAAATCAAGGCTGTTCCTCTTCCTGGGGTGACTTTGTCGTAAAGTGCGTTTGGTAGCCGTGTCTTCCGGCCTTGGACCAGAAAGGCGGGGCTGAATCCTGCTGTGTCCGACACACTGCAGTACACGTTGGTCCCAACTGGTCTAAGGTGCATCTCCCAGATAATGCGCGATCATCGTCTTTACCGTCCTGTTCGCCCCCTCCCTAGGGTTATGGCGCGGCGTGTACGGCGCGGTATACTGCAGTTCAATTCCCAGAGACTTGCAAAATGCACGGAAGTCCCTGCTGGTGAACTCTGTCCCGTTTTCATAGACCAGAGTCCTGGGGACTTCGAAACGGCTCAGAATGCGTTCCCGAAATGCCCGTTCGAGGTACGGCACGGAACGCGGGAGGTCCGTGCATTATACTCGGAAGGGTTCGTCGACCTGTCACGTGAACATCTTCTCGGCCGGTTTCTCTTGGCTTACCTTGAATTTTTGTCATCGTCGCACGTACTTGGCTACCACCTCGTGCTCGTTTACCGCACGCCCAGGTGTCCGGCAGTGGGATGGTCGTAGCATTCCGTCAAAACTCTTGCGCGGTCGTGAGTACCCACGCGGTCGTGGTACCCTTCGAGGTAGCAGCGCATCTTGCGGATGGCCCACACTATCGCCAGGCATTCCTTTTCCGTAACGGAATAGTTAAGCTAGGTACGGTATTTAGCCGGCGGCTGGCGTAAGCGATTACGTGTTCCTCCTGGTCCATACTCTGGGTGAGTACGGCTCGAACCCCGTAGTCGCTTACGTCCGTCTGGAGAACGAATTTCTCCTCAATATACGGGCATGCACGAACCGGGGCCTCTGTGAGTAGATCCTTCAGCCGCTGGAACGCCTGCTCCTGCTTCTCCGTACATTCCCGTTTTCGATCCTTTTAAGCAGCGAAGTCATTGGCTCGACCACGTCCGCGAAGTTCGGCACGAAAGGTCGAGGCATCGGCGAAGCTCCTTCACGTTCGCGGGCGGAATCAATTCCCGGATGGCAGCGACCACGTGGCTAAGATATTTAAAGCTCCGCTGGAAAATCTGGCATTTATCCCGATTGAGCCGGAGGTTGGCTTCTCGGAGCCGTCGGAAAACCTCTCGTTAGTTCCGCACGTGCTCGGAGAGTGTGGACCCGACGACGATGATGTCGGTAGGCCAGGTAGGCGAAGGCGTGTGGCTCCATTTCGGGGCCGATGACGGTATCCAGTGCCCGTTGAAAGGTGGCAGGGGCCAAGTGTAGCCCGAAGGGCATTACCTTCCAGTGGAACAGCCAGCGGCCCGGGACTGTGAATGCCAGTACCCGTTCTTCAGGTCCAACGTTGATATATAGCGAGCATTTCGTAGCCGTTCCAGGATGTGGTGGATACGCGGCGGCGGGTAGGCGTCGGGAATTGAATTCTCGTTTCTACTTCTCGTTCCTGACCTCTCCGTTCTTTTTTGCTGCGATGACTATCGGCGTGCTATGGGGGCTCTTAGAAGGCTCTATGCGTCCGTCCCGGAGAAGCTCGTCGATCTGTCGGTCGATGATGGCTCTCATCGCGGGGTTTCGTGGATGATAGCGTTGCTTGATGGAGCGATCGTTGTGCATCACGATCGTGTGCTCGGCGATGTGGGAGACGTCTACGATGGTAGCGAAACGGGTCAACTCTCGCTCCAGGAACTTTCCTATCCAGGGCTTGCCGAAGTTTGGCACTCTAACCCAGTAAAAACTCCACCCCCTCCCCGCTTCCACGGCGGTACTGCCGTTAGGTATAACATCGCCGAGGGGGAATACCCCTAGGGCTCTCTAGGATTCTATCCTTTCTGCGATGCGCAGTTTTTTGAGTACTATTGTGTCCATGTTGCTTACGGTCCGCTGTAACCGGACTTCAGATTCAAGCATAATTTCCACCAGGTTACAAACGGCTGGCGTCCTCCCAACCCTTCTGCTCAAATCTCGCTCGCTATATTCACGGTAGGTGACGTTCGCGCCGTGCTCTCTTGCACAGGGATGAGTGTTTCCACTATCCTTTTTAGACTGGCTGGGCATGTCGGCGGTGGCCTGCTGTATACCGGAAGCCGTACATATTCTGTTAAAGCACCTACGTTTGCTCTCTTTTATTGCGTTTTCCAGGGCTCGTCTTCTTTCCCTGTAATCAATCTGTAGTGTCTCAAATTCGGGCCTTCCTCTTGATCGTTGATAAGCACGTCTTGCCCTGTGGCATTCCTTCCTGACTTCCGCAATGTCTCGATTCCACCAGTATGCGGGTCTTCTTTTTTGAAGGGTTTTTCCTCTTTTTCTGCATAGATGCGTCGCAGCCTAGCCTGGTGTAGTCCGTTATGTGGTTTGCCCTTTCTTCAGCCGAGCCGCTTGTAGAGAGGTCCTCGAACAACATCTATATCATCTCCGCGTCTAGCGTTTCTACTTTGTACCCTGACACGGTTTTTGGAACTCGTGTTGGGCTATTTCTAGACTTTATCGTGCAGATGATTGCTGCATGGTCACTACCCATGTAGATGTCACAAACCTCCCAGCTCCAGCCCAGTGCCAATCCAGCGCTCACAAATGTGAGGTCAATGATGGAATTGGTGCCGGCTCTGGAGAAGGTCGGTTTCATACCGGAGTGAAGCAGAACTAGGTCAAGTGCGGCGAAGCTCTCAAGTAGCGCTTTTCCCCTCGCATTTGTCCGGGGTGATACCCACTCCGAGGCCCATGCATTCGCCTGTAAGGCGGCTGGTGTATGCGCTTGTGCGGCGACGGGTGTGTGCGCCTGGGAGACGGCTTCTGGGTGCGCCTGTGAGGCGGCTGATGTGTGCGCCCGTGAGGCGGCTGATGTATGCGCCTTATAGTCGAGCTGAAGTAGGGGGTTGGAGCTTGAGGGTCAGGCCCGCCGTAGCACAGAAAGGCCATGCCGAGCAGAACGTCGTCCAGCACGTCCGCCATGATCAGAGCGGAGACGCTGACCTGGGCTTCTCCCAACTGGATCATGGTTCGCAGGGCCTGTGTGATCTCTACCGGATCCGTCGGCTAACTTCACTTTTGTCCGCACGGCGCGGCGATTCCTTTCCCCGTTGAGTTGTTTCGCCAGGCGTTCCCAGTCCCAACAGAACATGATTCGCTGGTTTCGGAATTCCGTGGCGTAGTAACCAGTCTGGCCGCAGTTTCGGCAGGTGGTGCTGGGGTCGATTGACCTGGTGGGCGTGGCTCCTTGGTTGGGGTGTTCCCCGGCCTCTCGGCTGGCGGCGACGTTGGTCGCGTGCCTAGGGTGTGGCACCTGCGGTGTAGGGGCAGGGTTCGCCCTGGTTCATGCGACTCTGCTGTGGGATGGATACCCGGCGTCTGGGATTGCTGATGGGTATCCAAGAACGGTTCGGCCTTCGCGGCTGCGGGCAACTTCGAAGTTGACCACCAGGTGCGTGAGCTCCCGTAGACCCGTTCCAATTCCTGCTCTGGTGAGAATCCAGCGCGGCGCATCTGAAGGCAAAGATCTACTAGGTACTTCTTGAAGAACTTTGGCCCCGAAGAACTTCGGCTCAGGTCCGTCCCTGCAGATCACTGGCTCGGAACCTACTTTCCGCTCGGCCAGTCAGGAGGACGATGATAGCGTGGGACAGATGGTCCCTTTTCGTGGTAGTGCGGTAGCGGCGATGGTGGCTTAGTGTCTCCGGAGGGGGCGTTTCCGTACTTGCGTTCCATTTCTCCGAGCCGGATCAGGGTATCCTCGGAGTATTCTGTTTGTCTGGCGAACGCGTACAGTCGGGCCCGCTCCTCGTCAACCGTACCGGTAGCCTCGAGTTCGTCCTTCGTCCTGTAGGAAATCCAGGAGACTCCCATGTAGTCGTCGGTGTGTGGTCTGCCTGTGTATCCTTGGTGGTCCTAGCTAGTGTGCAGGAGCGGCGATATGTTGATTCCTGGGAGGATGTGTATCCTTGATGGTCCTGGCTAGAGTGCAGGAGCGGCGATGTGCTGATTCCTGGGGGGATGTGTATCCTTGATAGTCCTGGCTAGAGTGCAGGAGCAGCGATGTGTTGATTCCTGGGAGAATGTATATTCTTGGTGGTCCTGGCTAGGGTGCAGGAGTGTCCTTGTTGCTTGAGGTTGCTGATCGATGGTGTCCCTCTAGACTCTGGTGACTGATTGCTCCTGACTGTGTGTCGGTGGCGGCTTATATATCCTCGGTTCTGCCGGCATCGGGCATCCTACTCGGTAAGAAACCAGTTGTGCGAAAGGGAAACGGGAAGTAGATATCTGACGGCGTGGATGCAAGCTGCGGCGTCGACGTGGCTTAGGTTCTGCGGCTCTCTCTCTCTCTCCTCCTTGTTCTGTTTCTCTCGCGTTTACGTGCTCGAGTGCTTGTGCGTATTTTGACTCTGCGTGTGACTGTACTTGCTTGCCTTTATTTCGTGTCGTGTGCGTCGACATTTCCTCGGGGTTACTCTATTTCTCTCTCTAACTCTGTCTCCTGTTCTGCTTCGCCCCGTTAAAAAAAAACGTGCGTGGTCCCCTAGCTTTTCGTTCGTAAGCTCAAATTTTCACCTAATTCTTCTTTCCGCCACGAAGGGTGGAATCATCCTTGAATTTTCCTGCCTATTCCCTGTTCGGGCGCCATCTGTAAGGATGCTAATCACGGGCCGGGATATTGGCTTCAGTCAGGCCAGGGTCAGCCGGGTGCCGTCCCCGTCAGCCGGGGATAAACAACTTCCATCAGAATTCATTCAGTTTATTTTGATTTAAAAAGTTATTAGATTTATAAAAGTAGACTAAAAAAACATTTCCACAGTTTAACAACAGATTTCATTATGTCTTTCAAGTAATTGTAAGCTATAGAAAGAGAAGCTACTCTAAAAAGAAGTTCACTTACTTTAAGAAATAAATTATTTTTAAAGTCTCTAGGCTTCAAAGTTAAAAATTAATAAAAGTATACTGAAAGAAAACAATGAACGAAATTTTAAATGTTCGAAAAAAAGTTTACTCAGATAAGAGTATTTCGAAAAAAGAGTTTCATACCTACTCGTACCAAACGATGAAATTCGAATTTTTATCCAAAATCAAGACTTGTATGTGCCCCCTTATGAAAGTTACTTCAACTTTCAAGGAATTATTAGAAAAGATACAGCAGGCGGACCTACAACTGATAACGTTGCCACTTTTTTAAAAAATAATTGTATGGCTTGCTATTTGGATGAAATCAAGTGCGAAATAAATGGATGAGAGATTGATAGATTTGTCGGTATTACAAGTCACAGCCATTTTTAACACCAACGGAATTAGAAATGAAAGCTCCAATTATCGTAATTGATCTATCATATTAAATGAAATCGTAAAATCTGGCCCTATTAACGTGAGAATTTCAACTGAACTGAAGACACCAAGTAACTAAAATAGGGGAACACTTTACATTCTGAATGACCGATTCGAGACTGGAAACATGCCTCTTCTATGTAAATCAAAGGAATGGAGCTAGAAAAATAATTTCATTGTATCAATAATTAATAAATAAACGTATTATGTGAAATTTTTGAAGTTGAGACCACTTGTCACAAGACCTGTTTCACAAAAAAAATATTTCGATAAATAATGAAATTTCTTGAAGAAATTGATAAATTTTTTCTACAGTTCAATGGGAAGATATTTGAAAATCATTTCCAATACCTTCTTAAAAACAAAATTATGTCCGTGAATCAAGGTCCACAAGATCTAAAAACAATGAAATATGATGAACACTTTTCATTTTGTAACACCGATTCGAGACTGGACTTTCATTGTGTTGACTTTCATTGTATCAATAATTAATAAATAAATGTATTATGTGAAATGAAAAAAAAATGTTCTCTTACTTATTCTGAATGAGGGAAGGGAAGGCTGGCTTGCACACGTATGTCAGGGTAGAAAAGAAGAAGAAAACTTGAAAATTTTATAATAAATTTGCCAAGCAGTTACCGCCTGAATCATTTTTAAAACTTAAAGTCTTGGATGTACTCTATGTATTCGAATAAAATTAAATTGTTTCTCAAACAGTTTTATAGAGTTGTACAAAATTATTACTATGTGCGACTTCTCCTTATTATTTCCAAACTACTTGAGTGTGAAGAAGCTGATACGCTGATCGCTCTCGCACTTTGTGACGATGCGTGGGATCGCGAGAACAAAAGCAGGAAGAGGGCATAGTTAGTCGTCTTCGGCAAGCGAGAGAACACGCACGTCGCATCTAACGCGGGACGCTATTAACATACGTACATATATATTAATAAACGTGAATTTTGTGAATTTATCTTATAGTGTTTTGCATTGCCTGGGAACCCCTCTTACAATGACCCCTTGCTAGTCAAATACAAGGGGACACAACTTAACATGGTGGCCCATGAGGGGAGCTGCAATCGCAAACATAATCGAAAATTCTTAATTCTGTGTAAATGAGCGGCGTTAGATCGCAACTGCGTTAGGTTTGCAAGTCGGCTCTGCATTCCGCGAAAAGTAGAAAGAAAAGAAAATCGCGATACATAGACGCAGCTACGGAATTTTCTGGACCTTTCTGGACGTTTTCTTCGCTTCTTTTGAGCTGGATTCTTGTGCATAACGGAATCGCAGCAGCACCAGGACTACAAGCCAACGCCTCTGCGAATCACGGAAAAGGAGAACGGCGAACATAGGCGCAAGACGACAGTTATTTGAACTTTGGAGACGGTCGTTGATCTTCGCTTCGTCTTGGGATAGATTCTGGTATACATAACTTGAGTTACTGAGTTTTTCTATTAAATTATTATTTGGGGTGGTGAGTTCGAAGTTCGGTTTTACACCAACATGATCAACATGAATGCCGGATTGGATGCTCCTACTTTGGAGCAATTGGTTAACTTGCAGGCGAATCGATTTCAGTCCATGAAATCCCTGTTGCAAAATTTTAAAAAGGATTCGCAATCGAGGAAAACGAGGACTTACCTGAAGAAACGGCTGAAACAAGTTGAGGAGTTACGAAGCGCGTTTGGGGAGAAGGATTCAGTGATCGTGAACCAGGAAGGATTTTCTGTGTCGGCCACGAAGGATTTCCAGTCGGAGTTCGAGGAGCGGTACATTGATGCCTATTACGCTTTCGCGGAGTATTTGGACAAACTTGGACCAGAAGCTCGTGCGACTCCGCCGCCAGTGTCTGAGGGCGCCGATGCGAAAGTGCGGCTGAACATGCACCACATGTCTGTTTCGAAGTTCTCTGGCGGGTGTTTCGATTGGCCAGGCTATTATGACTCCTTCACGAGCCTAATCCACAACAATGCCAATCTGAGTAGTGTGCAGAAGTTGCTCATTCTCAAGGAGTCGCTGCCGAGGGACCGCGATAATGACATCCGTCAGATGCAACTCACGGAAGGGAACTATTCGGTGGCTTGGGAATTGATGATCAAGAGGTACAACTATCCTCTCCTCGTTTTCGCTCACCACAAGAATGCCGTCTACGAGTTACATAGGCTACAGAAGGCCAACACAGAGTAATACGGTCGGTGTTAAGCACGGTCAATGTTTGTCTGGCTGGATTCCGCCGCTTTCAAGCCTTGGACGGGGAATTGCAGCACTGGCTGGCACACTACGTAGCATTGAGGCTACCCAAGGAGACCCATAACGCTTGGGAGCACCATCAGGAAAGATGTGCCAGTTCCATCTTGCAGAAAGTTGGAATCATTTTTAAACGATCGGCTAGTTATAATGAACGCGATTGAGAACCGTAGCTCGGCGTTCGACTCCGTTGCTGGCCCAGGATCCACAGACCCTAACAAACGAGTGCGAGTACACAGTCCACAGGAGCACGCTAGGCGCCCTAGCAGCGCCTGTTACCACTATGACGGCGACCATATCCTGCGTCGTTGCTCAACGATTTTGGCCATAGACTGCTACCAGAGGAACGACACAGTAAACAGGGCTAAATTAAGTATCAATTGTCTAAGTAAGGCGCATGCCCTTTCGCGCTGCACGAGTAATAAAGGCTGTCAAGTTGGTGGGCAGCGTCGTCACATTCCATTTCCCTGTTATGGCTCATAGCCAGTCGCCGAGCGGTGTGCCGCCGCATCCGGTCCAGCCTGTGGCGCCGACTCCTAGTGGACCTGCAGGCAAGGAGAGCGTATCTAAATAGCGCAGACAGCAAACGACAGACTAGAACCCCGGACCATCGGAGGTAACCATTGTCTCGGAGCACGTGGTACAGTCCTTGCATCTGAAGCGATCTGGCACCCGAACATATTTTTGGGATGGGTCTTGAGGGCGGTCGTCGGTGCAAGTATACTGTCAATTTTTTAATCCGTAGTAATGTTAACCCTGACTTTTCAGTAGACGTTGACTCCGGGTATGTCCTCAATTCGGTTACTTCCTGTCTTCCTTGTCGTAGCTTCATGCCTCAGCGTTGGGACCATATACGAGGGCTCCCGCTGGCGGATCCGAACTTCTCACGATCGAAGCGAGTCGACCTCATCTTGGGTGTGGACTTGTTGGCGCAAATCATGTTGCCGGACACCAGGATCGGGCTGCCCGGCGAGCCTATAGCTCAGATCCTATCTGGTTTGGCGGACGGAGTGCGGGAAGCGACCCAGGTTCGGTGTCATCGGGTGCTCTTGGACACCGAGGCTTTGCTCAAGCGTTTCTGCGAGGTGGAGACCGTTCCGGACCGTTCTCTCACATCGGAGGGGGACCTCTGGTGCGAAGCCTTCTTTCAGAAGACACATATTCGGCGATCGGATGGCCGTTAAGTGGTACGGTTGCCCTTCAAAACTTACATTGATCCAACTATGGTTCTGGGAAGATCGCATCAGATGGCGCTGAATAGGTTTTTGCAGTTGGAACGGCGTCTGTCGAGCAGTCCGGAGCGGTGGAGCAAATATGTCGAGGAGATCGAGGAGTACTTTGCCCTCAAGCAGATAGCGCCGGCGGTGGGCAGTGAAAGCAGTTTGCTGATGCGTACTTCTACGGGTAGGCATGTGGCTTCCTGCGTGCTGCCGCATCATGCGGTCCTTAAGAAGGAACCGCAGTCGCTTAAGCAAAGAATCGTTTTCGACGCCTCTGCAAGGACTAGCAACGGAAGATCTCTAAACTACGTGTTGCGGACTGGGCCAGCTCTTCAGAACGACATGCCGCACGTCATACTGAATTGGCGGAAATATCGTTTCGTTTTTGCAGCGGATATCCAGAAGATGTATCGTTGTATAGATGTTCATCCGGAAGACGCCCAATACCAGCGGATTTTATGGCGGGCGGCGGATGGGTAGATCAACGTTTTCGCGTTGTCAACGTTAACCTTTGGTACGGCGTCCGCACCATTCACGGGTATCAGGGTCAGCCAGCAGTTGGCGAAAGACGAGCGGCGTTCGTTTCCCAAGGCGGAAGAGGTGTTGATGAGCGAAATATATGTGGATGACATTCTTATCGGAGGTCACACGTTGGAGGAGGCAAGGGATAAGCGGACACAAGTATCGGGGGCGATAAAATCCGAGTGCATAGAGTCGCGGAAATGGTCTAGCAACGAGTCCAATCTCTTGCTCTCGATTCCTGCGGAGCATCAGTGCAGCCGGGCTCCTTTAATCTGGGACATTACGGATCCTGTCAAGGCGTTAGGGATGTATTGGCTCCCGAATAAGGACTGTTTTAAGTTTCAAGTCAATTTTGAGATTCCAGATAGGTTCACCAAACGGATGATTTTATCGAGCATAGCTGTTCGATCCACTGGGTCTCATCGCACCAATCATCATCGTGGGAAAGCTGATCTTGAAGGAGGTAACCATGGCAAAGAAATTGCATCCAGATGGCACTCAGTCGGCGCTGGAGTGGGACGACGAGGTTCCTGACGCCCTCGTAGTTGTTGAGGATTGACGATATAAGCATAGACCGATGGATTCATTATTCCCCTGGAAGCATAGTGTCAGCTCAGTTTCACGCGTTCTGCGATGGTTCATCGACATCTTATGCGGCCACTGTCTACCTAAGACTCGAGTGCGTGGACGGAGCATTCTATAGCTCACTGATGGCCTTGAAGTCAAGGGTGTCTCCCACAAGGCCCTTGACTGTACCTTGACCTTGGCTAAGTGCCGAAGCGACCTACCCATCAAATCTTTTCACTGGACGGATACCACAATCCTTTTACACTGGCTTTACGGAGACATCACTAGGTGAAAGACGTTCGTGGCCAACACGGTCGCGTTCATTCTGGATCATTCTTCGCTCTTGCAATGGAGGCATGAGGGCACGGCTGAGAATCCAGCAGACTGTGCGACAAGGGGACTGTTTACGGGTCAATTGAAGGGCTTTGGCTTGTGGTGGCGAGGCCCTGAGTGGCTTACACGCAGTCCGAGTGACTGGCCTTCTATGGAGTTCGAGCAGGTCGACACCAACGATGCCGCACTAGAGACGAAGGCGGCCAAAGTACGAGTTCTCCACGCGGTCCCGGGAGAGGGATGGTTCAGCACCTCTACAGTGACACCGGAGCCAACTTTGTTGGGGCAGACAATCTAATGAAGAAGTTCTACGGTAAGCACAACGGACAACATGGCACTTCAATCCTCCTCAGTCGCCCAATTTCGGCGGGCTGTGGGCGGCTAACGTGAAGTCGATGAAACATCACCTGTAGAGGGTTATTGCGGATCGACGGCTCACCTATGAGGAGTTGGCTACGGTGCTCATAGAAGCATGTCTCAACTCGCGGCCGCTTTGCCCTCTCACAGCGGACTTTAGCTTGACGACCTCATCGTCGTCATCAAGGACGACCGTTTTCCACCGTCGCAATGGCTACTGGGGCGCGTCGTCGAGCAAAACCCGGGGACAGATGAATTGGATCGGGTTAAATCCAAGCAAGTCCGGTTGAAGCGTTCGGTGTCGAACCTTGTCAACTGCCGATCCGATCATTAGCGGCATCACATACACATATTATAATTAACTAGTTTCTTGCACACACTTTTTGTATACCGGACAAGCTAAGGTTTCTTAGGCTAGGTCTAGCAGTGTGCTAGAAGCTGTGAGCTGGGAGCTGGGAGCGGGGAGCGATTTTTATATTTGAATTTTAAATATTTTTATTTTATTAAGTTTATTTTATTTTTATACAATATTTATTTAAATATCTAAGCTATTGGCAACATTTATTAAAAACCGTTCGTCTTCCTCTTTCAGTAAATTTAGATATTTATTTTCTAAGTCATCCACTTTCAAAGAGGTAGACGTCGTCTGGAAAAACAATTTCTTTGGGGTCATCTATATCAATCCTTTGAGCTCATTGAAAGTGCTCATACAAAAACTATTTTTCAAATACATCCATCGTTTCATCTCCAAATGGGAAATCCTCCCATTTGAGTGATTCCAACTCTTGTGGAATCGTTTGAGTAGATGTTGAGGAGGGTGCGTATCTTCCCTTAGATTCCTGTCTATGGTGTCTTCTTCGTCGAGAGCCATTGTACAGTTTGGCTCCCAGTCTTCAATGACCACCACATCGGAGTCTTGGTCAAGGATTTCGACATCCGTCAAGAGTTCCAAAGCTTGAACCGAATCGATGAATTCCATGGATATTACGCTCATGTTGATATGTATGATTTGGTGCTCCTGACGAACTGATGCTAAACAATTTGACTGTTCTCATTTTTATACATAAAGGGCTTACTGATTTGTTATACTCCTACATCCTCTTGACAATTTTATCATGGTGTTTCCATGGACTCATATCGGTTCTTATTTTGTATGTGTCCCTTTGTCTTGAAGAAATCTTAAAAACTCTGAAATTTTAATAAACAACTTGAAACTTTCCTCAAGACGTTCCCAATCCTCTGAAGTTAGAAATAAGCAAAAAGTTTATTTACAAATCAGATGCATGAGTTTGAAGTTACAGTTTCAGAATCCATTCTGAGTAAAGGGACCGACAGACAGATAATGGATGTTGGGGGTGGGGAAAATTGAATTGAAATCATTAATGTCACTGTTAATTGATTAAAGTCATTAATGTCACATTTGATTGCCTATAAATCTGGCCCATAAGCCGCATTTTCTAACTACTTACTGACTAGTCGGTAAGTAACGAGCCTCCAGCTAAACCTCCCAGAGCTACCCTGGAAATGGTAAGCTAACTGGGTGGCCACTTACTTTGGATTGCAATTATGTTGCAATCTAAACAACATCCCAAATCGGGAGAACGACCACTTGAGTCGTTGCCCCGCCGAAAGATTGCTGAAATTCTTTTTCATTCTTTTCAATGACTAAAAAGCGCTCAGCAAAAGCTGTCTTGCGAAATTTAATTGCTTTTTTTGCTTTTAGATAATTCATTAATATTTATTTTTGTTTTGCAACTGTTAATAGCAGGCCTAGCTTATTAATTTGTAATTGTAAATTGTTTGTAATTTTGTTATTGATTTTCAATGAATTACTGATTATGATTTAATCTTTATGAATATTATATTTTTTTATATACACATCATCTGTAGTGATTACGTATATTTTAATAAATTTATATTTCTACGTTTTATTAACGGATAACGGATAAGAAAAGATTTAAGGATAAGATTTAAAAATCATCACACCTATTGGGCGATCTATTCTATTGTATTTACTTACCGCGCCTCCGAGTATGCTCACACGTATGAGCTGTTTTTGAGCCTTTGAGGAGCAACCCCCAAAGTTGCTCAGAAAATGCTCTTATTTATGTGCCTACTCAGAAAACACTCTTAAAATCTGCTCTTTTTGGACATATAATTTAGAGCCCTCCTAACTTTGCTTGCTGGGTATGTCTGTTTAACCTTTTGTGTGTTCTGTACGTTTGTCTGAGTGTGTTACTCCCCAAATTTCGTGTCGCAGCATTAACATTTAAAATATAATAACAATTTAAAAAAAAGGGCTCATTGCTTTGTTTTTCATAGGAAAACAGAAAAAAACTTACATCAAAAAAATTTTTTTTATTTGTCACTAAATATTTTTTTTTTGCTTTTAGTATTTTGTGTGTAAGCTTGTTTGGAAATATGTGAACATTCCTCAAGTAATACATTTTTGATTATTTTTTCCTAAGTTGGTATAGCAAAGCAAATCGACCTAGGTATGTTTACAGTTGAAATCAATGGTTTCTATATATATGTATATAGATATATAATATATATATTTTTCCTTTTTTTATGGTAAACTTTGTTTTTATTGATTCTTCTCTCCATTTTGAGACTAGAAATGTGCTTACCAATCTTAACAATCTTAAAATTCAACTAACAGTATGCTAAGACTGCATTCTGTTTGCGCGTCCCTCAAGTCGGTCGCTGGGTGGGTAAGTCATTGCGACGAAGACGTGATTGGTTGCTCAACATTGTTAGGCCTCTCGCCAGGTGGTTAGGTAAAGTGTTTTCGTTGCAACTTTACCCCGGTTCACCGGGGATTTTTCTCAAGACCTGCGACTGAACTCGCTGGACTATGTCAATATTGCTATTGCTGCCATTGTCCCATAACTGGGAGCCGTACGTCCAAATAGGTCTTATTACCTAGTTACACAGCAGGACTTTATATTCAAGGCTAAGGGAAGACCGAACGTTGATAAGCCAATGAAACCTGCTGGCTTTTAGCTTTAGTTGTGTTCTTTTGGCTTCTATGTGCCGGTGCCATGTGAGTCTTCTGCAGAGGTGTACTTCTAGATATGTCACTTCGTTTGCTTGCGGAAGTAGAATGTTCTTCAACGAAAGAAGCAGGCAGTTTTGCGTGTTCAAGGTGAACGTAACGTGCTTGCATTTTTTATCGTTCATTTTAATTTGGCAATTTCATAGCCAATTTTCAATATCGACCAGATGAAGACCTAGCTGCGCAGTTGCTTGCATCGGGCATTTTGAGCGGCTAAGAATAGCTGTATCATCGGCAAACGTATATTTTGTTAGTCGTGTGCTTGACGGGATGTCTGCTGTCTAGAGGACATATTATGTTGGCCCTAGCACGCTACCTTGAGGAACTTCAGATTCAATAGTAAAATCATCAGTAATAGCAGTGTTGCACCTCGCATTTTCTGTCATAAAGACTCTAAAAGCTTGTGGGCTTTGCTTTCATTATTATATTTAACTTTTTCCATCTCACTGGATAGGAGACAAGTTTTGCGATGGCGTTGAAAAGCTGAGTAATAGTGAAAGCGGCTCAATTTGGAAGCTCAATGATCACTTTGGGAGTTAGAGTTATGTAGTCGCAGCCCGGGGATTTTTTCGGATTCAGTTGATTTTTGACGATGTTAACGATTTCGTTTTGTCGAAACTCAAATGCCTCACGTTGAAGCTTAGTCTCATAAGGTAAGGTCGGCAAAATAATTTGGCATTTGGTTGGAAGACATTTTAAAAGTGGTTGGCAAACGTGCTGGCTCTGTCTGCGTTACTGCGCGCCCATCCGCCTGTGGCATTTTTAATAGGCATCACGATTTTTTTCGGTGAGCACAGAGTTCGGTGAGTTCTCCATAGTGAGTGTTTTGTACTAAAAGTTGACAATTGCTCTATGTAGTGTCGGCGGTCATATGCTACTTTTCGCTGTAGAGCATTAGTAAGTTGAGCTGAGGCATGTCTTAAGCTTTGCTTAGCAGATGGCGATCTCTGAAATTGCCACTCTTGTCGGAAGAGTCGCTTTTCGAGGACGAGATGTGTAGATTTGTCTTCTGTTGATTATCGCCCAATTTCGGCGGGCTGTGGGAGGCTAACGTGAAGTCGATGAAACATCACCTGTAGAGGGTTATTGCGGATCGACGGCTCACCTATGAGGAGTCTACGGTGCTCATAGAGGCTACGGTGCTCATAGAAGCATGTCTCAACTCGCGGCCGCTTTGCCCTCTCACAGCGGACTTTAGCTTGACGACCTCGTCGTCGTCATCAAGGACGACCGTTTTCCACCGTCGCAATGGCTACTTGGGCGCGTCGTCGAGCAAAACCCGGGGACAGATGAATTGGATCGGGTTAAATCCAAGCAAGTCCGGTTGAAGCGTTCGGTGTCGAACCTTGTCAACTGCCGATCCGATCATTAGCGGCATCACATACACATATTATAATTAACTAGTTTCTTGCACACACTTTTTGTATACCGGACAAGCTAAGGTTTCTCAGGCTAGGTCTAGCAGTGTGCTAGAAGCTGTGAGCTGGGAGCGGGGAGCGATTTTTATATTTGAATTTTAAATATTTTTATTTTATTAAGTTTATTTTATTTTTATACAATATTTATTTAAATATCTAAGCTATTGGCAACATTTATTAAAAACCGATCGTCTTCCTCTTTCAGTAAATTTAGATATTTATTTTCTAAATCATCCACTTTCAAAGAGGTCGTCTGGAAAAACAATTTCTTTGGAGTCATCTATATCAATCCTTTGAGCACATTGAAAGTGCTCATACAAAAACTATTTTTCAAATACATCTATCGTTTCATCTCCAAATGGGAAATCCTCCCATTTGAGTGATTCCAACTCTTGTGGAATCGTTTGAGTAGATGTTGAGGAGGGTGCGTATCTTCCCTTAGATTCCTGTCTATGGTGTCTTCTTCGTCGAGAGCCATTATACAGTTTGGCTCCCAGTCTTCAATGACCACCACATCGGAGTCTTGGTCAAGGATTTCGACATCCGTCAAGAGTTCCAAAGCTTGAACCGAATCGATGAATTCCATGGATATTACGCTCATGTTGATATGTATGATTTGGTGCTCCTGACGAACTGATGCTAAACAATTTGACTGTTCTCATTTTTATACATAAAGGGCTTACTGATTTGTTATACTCCTACATCCTCTTGACAATTTTATCATGGTGTTTCCATGGACTCATATCGGTTCTTATTTTGTATGTGTCCCTTTGTCTTGAAGAAATCTTAAAAACTCTGAAATTTTAATAAACAACTTGAAACTTTCCTCAAGACGTTCCCAATCCTCTGAAGTTAGAAATAAGCAAAAAGTTTATTTACAAATCAGATGCATGAGTTTGAAGTTACAGTTTCAGAATCCATTCTGAGTAAAGGGACCGACAGACAGATAATGGATGTTGGGGTGGGGAAAATTGAATTGAAATCATTAATGTCACTGTTAATTGATTAAAGTCATTAATGTCACATTTGATTGCCTATAAATCTGGCCCATAAGCCGCATTTTCTAACTACTTACTGACTAGTCGGTAAGTAACGAGCCTCCAGCTAAACCTCCCAGAGCTACCCTGGAAATGGTAAGCTAACTGGGTGGCCACTTACTTTGGATTGCAATTATGTTGCAATCTAAACAACATCCCAAATCGGGAGAACGACCACTTGAGTCGTTGCCCCGCCGAAAGATTGCTGAAATTCTTTTTCATTCTTTTCAATGACTAAAAAGCGCTCAGCAAAAGCTGTCTTGCGAAATTTAATTGCTTTTTTTGCTTTTAGATAATTCATTAATATTTATTTTTGTTTTGCAACTGTTAATAGCAGGCCTAGCTTATTAATTTTTAATTGTAAATTGTTTGTAATTTTGTTATTGATTTTCAATGAATTACTGATTATGATTTAATCTTTATGAATATTATATTTTTTTATATACACATCATCTGTAGTGATTAAGTATATTTTAATAAATTTATATTTCTACGTTTTATTAACGGATAACGGATAAGAAAAGATTTAAGGATAAGAAGATTTAAAAATCATCACACTTATTGGGCGATCTATTCTATTGTATTTACTTACCGCGCCTCCGAGTATGCTCACACGTATGAGCTGTTTTTGAGCCTTTGAGGAGCAACCCCCAAAGTTGCTCAGAAAATGCTCTTATTTATGTGCCTACTCAGAAAACACTCTTAAAATCTGCTCTTTTTGGACATATAATTTAGAGACCTCCTAACTTTGCTTGCTGGGTATGTCTGTTTAACCTTTTGTGTGTTCTGTACGTTTGTCTGAGTGTGTTACTCCCCAAATTTCGTGTCGCAGCATTAACATTTAAAATATAATAACAATTTAAAAAAAAGGGCTCATTGCTTTGTTTTTCATAGGAAAACAGAAAAAAACTTACATCAAAAAAATTTTTTTTATTTGTCACTAAATATTTTTTTTTTGCTTTTAGTATTTTGTGTGTAAGCTTGTTTGGAAATATGTGAACATTCCTCAAGTAATACATTTTTGATTATTTTTTCCTAAGTTGGTATAGCAAAGCAAATCGACCTAGGTATGTTTACAGTTGAAATCAATGGTTTCTATATATATGTATATAGATATATAATATATATATTTTTCCTTTTTTTATGGTAAACTTTGTTTTTATTGATTCTTCTCTCCATTTTGAGACTAGAAATGTGCTTACCAATCTTAACAATCTTAAAATTCAACTAACAGTATGCTAAGACTGCATTCTGTTTGCGCGTCCCTCAAGTCGGTCGCTGGGTGGGTAAGTCATTGCGACGAAGACGTGATTGGTTGCTCAACATTGTTAGGCCTCTCGCCAGGTGGTTAGGTAAAGTGTTTTCGTTGCAACTTTACCCCGGTTCACCGGGGATTTTTCTCAAGACCTGCGACTGAACTCGCTGGACTATGTCAATATTGCTATTGCTGCCATTGTCCCATAACTGGGAGCCGTACGTCCAAATAGGTCTTATTACCTAGTTACACAGCAGGACTTTATATTCAAGGCTAAGGGAAGACCGAACGTTGATAAGCCAATGAAACCTGCTGGCTTTTAGCTTTAGTTGTGTTCTTTTGGCTTCTATGTGCCGGTGCCATGTGAGTCTTCTGCAGAGGTGTACTTCTAGATATGTCACTTCGTTTGCTTGCGGAAGTAGAATGTTCTTCAACGAAAGAAGCAGGCAGTTTTGCGTGTTCAAGGTGAACGTAACGTGCTTGCATTTTTTATCGTTCATTTTAATTTGGCAATTTCATAGCCAATTTTCAATATCGACCAGATGAAGACCTAGCTGCGCAGTTGCTTGCATCGGGCATTTTGAGCGGCTAAGAATAGCTGTATCATCGGCAAACGTATATTTTGTTAGTCGTGTGCTTGACGGGATGTCTGCTGTCTAGAGGACATATTATGTTGGCCCTAGCACGCTACCTTGAGGAACTTCAGATTCAATAGTAAAATCATCAGTAATAGCAGTGTTGCACCTCGCATTTTCTGTCATAAAGACTCTAAAAGCTTGTGGGCTTTGCTATCATTATTATATTTAACTTTTTCCATCTCACTGGATAGGAGACAAGTTTTGCGATGGTGTTGAAAAGCTAAGTAATAGTGAAAGCGGCTCAATTTGGAAGCTCAATGATCACTTTGGGAGTTAGAGTTATGTAGTCGCAGCCCGGGGATTTTTTCGGATTCAGTTGATTTTTGACGATGTTAACGATTTCGTTTTGTCGAAACTCAAATACCTCACGTTGAAGCTTAGTCTCATAAGGTAAGGTCGGCAAAATAATTTGGCATTTGGTTGGAAGACATTTTTAAAGTGGTTGGCAAACGTGCTGGCTCTGTCTGCGTTACTGCGCGCCCATCCGCCTGTGGCATTTTTAATAGGCATCACGGTTTTTTTCGGTGAGCACAGAGTTCGGTGAGTTCTCCATAGTGAGTGTTTTGTACTAAAAGTTGACAATTGCTCTATGTAGTGTCGGCGGACATATGCTACTTTTCGCTGTAGAGCATTAGTAAGTTGAGCTGAGGCATGTCTTAAGCTTTGCTTAGCAGATGGCGATCTGTGAAATTGCCACTCTTGTCGGAAGAGTCGCTTTTCGAGGACGAGATGTGTAGATTTGTCTTCTGTTGATTACATTTATATTTTGAGGAGTTGAAGCTAGAGCTGCAGAGATGAGTACAGACTCTAGTGAACTGCCTAACCTGTCTACGTCGGCTTCATCGTTGAGATGAGGACTTAGTTCAATGTGTGAGCTAATGTACTTTCTCTTCTTAAACCAATTGGTTTTCTGTGAGGTCAAAAACAGGACAGGCGAGTGATCATATGAGAGATCCGAAAGGCATTCGGCGAATTCCGTTGGGTTTTGTTGTAGGCTGCATATCATGGATTCAAAGTTTTTGGCTGCTTCGGCGATTGATGCTGCCGTCATCTTTGCTCGCAGGGCAGTGTACGGAGTCATAAAGCACAAACTACACAAACCGGGTGCAGTTTACAGGAAGTTCGCACATTGCACCGGGCGATTGCGTTTGTGCCTCAACTGTTTTCTGCGTTGCAGCAGGAACTGAAGATTGTATATAGGGTGCACTTCGTATTTCTTCAGGGGTGAACTTCGCATTTCTTCAGGGGCTTATTTTTGTGTTCGAGCTCAACCTTAAAGAGTGGCTGCTGCTTTCTATCCCTGTTATGGATATTGAAAACTGTCTTAGCACTAAATCCCTTCTCTTATAGCGCCTTTTTATCTCTGCAGGTCGGACTCTATGCCCTTAAAAACGACTTGCAGGCCCTTGCTGCTTTTTAGCTGATACGTGTAAAAGTTATTTTTATTATCGATAAGATATTTCGATAATACTCTGTAATTATCTTCAGGCATCATTCGAACTTTTGTTTCCTAAATGTTACCCTTTACAAGGGGTATTATGTGGAAGTTAACTTTGCCAACAAGATCAATAATAATTTATGTTGACATAACCATTGGAACTTTTTTCTCGTATATAAATAGGCGGGGGCTTAGGATTCCTTTTCTCGACTTTAGTAGATTCGGCCGCCTCAACCTCATAGTCTGCCAAGATTTACAATCGGTTTGAATTTCTAGGCGTTTCTATTGCAGCTATGCTAGCATTGCCACCGGTTATTTTGCGTTTTTTTTCTGTTTTTCGGCTGTTGTTGTTGTTACGGTTGATGTTGTTAAAGAAATATCGCTGCTAGCTACTGCTGATGAGCGTAGGTCATTGCATACCTGCATTGGGGCACATTCAGCCCTCTTTGGCTGCAGAGACATCGATGATAGCGAGGGGGAGAAAGCACGCTCTAGTTACCCACTAGTCGGTAAGTAACGAGCCTCGAGCTAAACCTCCCAGAGCTACCATGGAAATCGTACTCTAATTGGGTGGCCACTTACTTTGGATTGCAATTATGTTGCAATCTAAACAACCGCTCAAATCGGGACAACGACCACTTGAGTCGTTACCCTGCCGTAAGATTGCTGAGACTGCAATAGGATACCTCTTCCCATGGGCACCGGATACATGACACGAGCAGACGTTGGAAAAATTCTTTGTAAACATTCGTTTTATTCACTTTGTATTTTTTGTAAAAGCATTCTATGTATTAGCGTATAAGAACTTATGTACACTCTCTGAAGAATATATGAATTCAGTGCAGACCTTCAACTCAAAGGCAGTGGACACTTAATCTAAACTCGTACTATTTAAATCATTTATTGGGATCAATCTACATACAAATATCTGAACTTCGAGAACACCAACCCTTGGAGGATACGTGGACATTATCCTGACAGGCCGTGATGGGCCCAATCTTCCTTTTATCTTTGTAAGACCACACACACTAAATATAAAAATTTTGGTTGAAAATGAATATAAATATATATAAATATCGTGATATGTATACAAAGCAAGCAAAGAAATTTTCATTCATTCCAAAAATAATAAAATAAAAACAAAAGAAGAATTAAAATTAATAATAATAAAGGCAGGCAAGGTTTTAGGTGCAAAGATGAAGGCACAATTTATGATAGAATATATAAATTAATTTTAATTTTTTATATTATTTCTCATTTTCACTCGTACCCGTTGGGGCAAGGAGCCGTTAAGTAATAAAACAATCGATTAAGTTTGACTTATTTATTTTCCTAAACCTATTAAGGTAAAGGATAGCATTCTGGTTTACAATATTTGAGAGTTACAAATTATTTCTCCTAAACCTGTTAAGGTAGAGGATAATATAATTGATTCTTCGATAATTACACAGCTACGGCTGCGGAGTATGAATTTAAAACTAACTTAAAGGTCTGATCTGGCTGCAGCTAGAAGTCTGGTCTGGTCGCAGCGCTGTCGCCAAAGTGCCGGATCAGCATTTTTATCCAGTTGCTGACGATCACTCTCTGCGCGAGTGTTCTGGCCGGGAACCGTGGGATTGTCTCCAGAGTGCGGAGTCGAGGATTTCCTTATTGCGCGTGTTGGCCACTTCTGGCCGGGCTCTGGGGGATTGCCCCCAGAGTGAATAGTCGGCTTTTTCTTCATTGCGCATGTTGACCACTTCTGGCCGGGCTCCGGGTGATTGTCCCCGGAGTGCAGAGTCGGCAGTTTCGCTATTCCGTGTGTTGGCCAACGGATGTGGCCCGCAACTCGGCAGTTTCCCAATTTGGGAACTGGGTGTGATAACTTCTCCTCCTTTTAAGTGGTCGCCGTCCCGGTGACTCGATAGTTCCAAATCATCGTTAATTCTTGAGTTGGCGTGGACTTTGGTCTTCAGGTGGGGGTAGCTGAGCCAAATGGTCGAGCACAGCAGGAGGAAGCCGAGTAGGGCGAGGGAGTAGCTGACGAAGGAACCCAATGAAAGTTCTTTCCTAAGGGTCCCAATGTGGTGGATGTTTCTCAGACTCAGCTCGTGCAGAATTGGAAGGCTCAGCCAAGTTTGGTGGGTCGTGATGTTGACAATGGTCATGGTCGACACAGCGGGTTTTTTCATTAAGTCTCCCAGCTGATTTACGAACCAAGTTCCGTTTATGCTTATTCCGTCTGAATAAGTTACCAGATACGTTCCAGATATCGTTTGGTCTCGTCCTTGGTTATCGGTTATGGTCATGTTGGCCTCGTTTACTATGAGGGTGCCATGATCTACCACAGTTATTGCATCCAGGTGACCTGGGAGCGTAGAACAGTGCGCAATAACTCCAGAAACCAATTGCTGAGCACAAGTGTTATTTTGGAGCTCCCTGCAGAAGGTGGCGCCAACTGTCGTCTTGCAGTACCCGATGTTGAGGTTTCGTCCCGGGCACTCAACGACTAGGTTTCCGTTTTCAAAGTCTAGGATCTTGTTGTGGTGCTGGACCGGATAGACTGTTATCTTCTTACAAACAAGCTTATGGTTAGGAAATTTAATGATATTGAAATTTTGAAAAAATTCTAAAATTTCTATTAAGCTAATGTTAATAGGCTGTTTGTCTTTAATTTCGCCAATGTCGGAGCTATCTAGAATTGCCGGACTTACAATGTTTAATTAAGCTATGGTTAAGCCCATTAGAATGTTTTCCAAAGCAGTGATGACGATTCAATTTTTAGATAGAATGATTTCCAAAAGGTGTGTTTCTTTATTGTCTCGAATTTTTGAATTTGGTTCATAGCGCTCGAAAGTTCATTCAAACGTTCTTGGAATTTGATATTTTATTCTGTTTGTCCTTCATCTGCTTTCATTAATTGCTCTTCGTTGAATTTTACTTGTTGCCAATCATTAAAGTCGGGTGTTCCTGCAACAACTTTTAAGGATGTTCCGATTAAGTTTATACTCCTAGCGGCCCTATGATGGATTTTTAGGGTAGCTACCAACTTGCGAATATGTCTGATGTCCGTTGCTATAACCGGTAGTCTGTGGTCGTCGGTGAATGTTCTGTCTGGTCGGCGAAGTCCTCGTAGGTCGACACGTTCGTTGCATGTATCCAAAACATTTCCAGACTACAATGTCATCGTCCTCTATGGGGATGTAGTCCGCGTTCGTGTAGTCATTTAGTTTCACCGTCGCGTCCGTCCTAGCAGCCGTTAATGCCCAGATTATAATGTATTTTCCTAGCCTAGAAAAATATAGGTGAATATAAAATATGTAAAAAGTGTAAGAAATATAAAAAGTGTAAAAGTTGTCGGGAGCCTAGCGAAGGATGATTAGCGTAGGTTGTCTTTATGGACCACCCTCCCTCTAATTAAGACCCTTGTCCCCAGGACAGCTTCAATGGTTTCTTCCGAACATAGTGGTGAGACCTTGTTACCTAGTCTTTTATTTGCTTTTAGAAAAACTTTTTCGCCTACCCGATAGGGTTAGTTAGTTACTGAGTGGATTGAGTTATTGTATTTGTTGGTTGCTAAGAGGATTAGTACTATGGTATCGTTTAGGTTGCATCCAGGATTTAAGCATCTGGCTATTTCGGCTAGAGTGCTGTGAAATCGCTCTACTTGGTTTTCGGAAAGAAATTTATTATTTGAAGTAAACGTGCTTTTATATCTACTATGGCCCTTGATGCGATAATTTGCACTATGGCGAATTTTGAGAATTTGTCGACGCATGTGAGGAAATGGCTCCATCTGTTGAGAAAATATCGATGTGTAGAATTTCTCCAACGAATGAAGGTATAGGAGTTTGCGACCCTTTGTTTTGATGGGTGGCGTTTGTATTTTGCCATGGAATAGGTTTTGCAGTTTGATGTTATTTCTGTCGCTAACAAAAGCATTTTAGGGAAAAAATAGTCCCTAAGGATTTGTTTTACATTTTCCTGTGCCGCTCGGTGAGCCCTGTTGTGTTCCGTTATGACATTTTCTTTCTGTTCTGTTGAGTCCGTTATGTCCTGTACAAAGTTTTTCGTGTGCTTAAAAGAAGTGCTAGGGAAGGACTCCACTTGTCGGTGTTGGTTGAACGCAAAGGCTGGTAGGGAGCAATACATCGCGTTTACTCCCTCTGCGTTTACAACGTCTTGTAATACTTCCATCAGATTTTCCGGTTGGGGGTTTTGATTATGTGTCTGACATTGCTTTTAGACAAGATGAATGTATCCACCGAGAAACTATTTCCGTCCTCAATTATTATTTGGTTTCGGAAGCAGTTTACCGGGTTGTCGGTTGTCTCGATTGTGTATGTTAGGGACTCTTCACTATGGATAGTTGCTACGTCCGATTGTTGTCCGTCTTCTAGGGTATTCATGTTTTGGCGAGATAATGCATCTGCCACGAAATTTTCTTTTCCTGGTTTATAAACCAGTTTTGCACCATGGTCGTCAATAATTCCTTTCCAACGCTTCAGCTTTGGATTTAGATTTTTTTCTGAGATGGCAGAGGTAAGTGGTTGATGATTGGTAAAGATCTGCAACCCTTTTGCTCCGTATAAGTAATTCCGGAGGTTTTTAAGTGCCCATACAATGGCAAGGAGCTCTCGCTCATTGGTTGCGTAGTTTTTCGCTATCACGTAGTGCGCGTGATATCATTGTAATTGGGCGGCCATATTGAGATAGTACTGTCCCTAGTCCGAAGCCTGATGCGTCCGTAGTTAAGTCGAATGGCCTCTTAAAATCTGGATATGAGAGCAAAACGTCTTCCGATGCCAAGATTTCTCTCAGTCTTCTTTCTATTCTTTGGTCATGTTGATATTAATCTTTCTCGATTGATATTTACTCACCTTCCCTTTTTCTCCCTTTAGGATGCTTAATAGGGGTCTTGCGAAAGTCGCGAAGTTTTTAATGAAGCACCTGTAGTAGCTTGCTAGCCCCAGAAAAGATCTGAGGTCAAAAAGTGTTTTTGGTGGGGGAAATTCCATAATAGCTTTTACCTTTTTAGGTGAAGTTTGGAGTCCCCCTTGAGTCACTATGAAGCCCAGGTACTCGACGAACTTTTTAAAGAACTTCGATTTCTCTTGGGATACTCTCATACCTGCTTCCAAGAGTTTGGCTAAAACCCAGTCCACGTCCTTGACGTGGTACTCTTTTGTTTTTGAAAATATGATAACGTCATCTACGTAAACGTAGCATATTTTTGAGATTCCCTCTGTAAGGACGTCATCAATAGGCCTTTGGAAAATGGTTGGTTTTTAAGTCCAAATGGCATTCTGCAAAATTCGTATTTGCCATTGTTTACGGAGAAGGCTGTTTTTCCCTGTCCTTTTCCGCCAGCTCTATCTGGTGGAAGCCTGATTTGAGGTCGAGTTTAGTGAAATAAAAGTAAAATCGAGTGTCGCATTCGCTTGTTTAAGCAAGTCGAGACCGATAATACCATCAAATTCTTTAAGGTTACTTAAAATAAAAAAAAGGGTGTTTTTATGTTAAACACCGAGATTAAGCACTTTTTATCTATTTTGGTAAAGCCATGGATTGACTTCACTGTAAAGAGTTTCTCCGCTGCCACGATGCCTTTCTGCCCCGGGATTGGAGTAATGTCATTTTTTGAGGTGCCTGTGTCTAAAAGTAGTTTTATTTCTCTTCCTGCTACCGTACGTGTAATGTAGGGGAGCAGGGATTTTAATCTAAAAAATGAAACGAATCTTCTTCATCAAGATCGTCTTCTATTTCAGTGGCACAGGCTTCAGCAACGGTGTCATAATCTTCGTTGTCAGATTTCTCCTCTGGCATGAAGTTAATTTTTTGTTTAGTTGACTGCCCTTTTTGCCATGTTGTGAGCCGAGTAAAGAGCCTTCTAGAGTAGGGGTCGACCTCCATTGGCTCTAGTGCTGGTTGACCCTGGTAAGACCCCGAATTTGTGTGGGGTCTCTGTCTAAAGGAACCACTCTGATTGTTGGCCCCTTTTTGGGTTCTAATAAAGTGAGGAGTGTTCTTAACCGCTCTCGTATTTTCATTCTTGGTCTGGGGATTTTTCCAACCTGCTTGTCGCTGGTTTGTTTTCTCCTCATTATGTCGGGCGAAAGTGGCCGCAAAAGCACTTCTTTCGTTGCTCGATTCAGCTTCCTGTGCTAATGCTAAAGCTGATGGCAAGTCCCGAGGTTGTGCCGGAAAAACGGTTATTTTTAGAGATTTTTTTAACCCAGATATGAACGCATGTAAATCGTCATTTCTGTGCTGTCCATTTAAGATGGCAGCTGCGGTTGCGTCATGGGTCATTATTGTTTTGTTTGTTGGAAGCGTTAGCTTCCGTTCTATTTCGTCATAGAATTTGAGCAGTGGTAGCTCTCCCGTCTTGACAGACTTAATTCTTGTTTAATAACGTGCGTCGGAGTTTTGTCCGCGTACGTGAAATCTAGGCGTGCCAGTATGGCATGAAAATTGAATACCGTATTGAAGGAGGATAGCACTGCGGCTGCTGATCCTCTCACTTTATTTTTTTAGAATACCGACGGCTTGGTAGTATCGACTATTACCGTCGTATGGTTCAAATACTTTATAGGCTGCGGTGGCAGCTAGCCTCCAGGAGATATAATTTTCCTGGCTATCATCAAATTCTGGAACCGACTTGACCATGTCAAGGGGTTCGTTGCACTGCATCTCTCTTTGTGGGGTGCTATCTTTTGTTTTGAGTGATTTTAGCTCCCCTATAAGTGCAGCTAATTTTTTATCAAATAGTTCCTGTTGTTTTTGGAGTGCGCTGGTTATAGCGGCCTCCATGCTTGCAATCTGTTCTGGCTGCATTTTAAGCGGCTGTGGGTTTGTAGTGTTAGAGGTACTAGGTCGAATAAATGCCCCCTTGCTAGTGGATGGTTGGTAATAAGTCTCAGTTTCTTGTTCTTTCTGAGCTTTCTGTCTTTGTATTTTTGTGTCCAAAGATTTTCTATACTCTGCAATAACCTCGTCGTCTGACTCAGTTTCTTTGTGATTTCGGTACATGGGGTCGTTACTTAATTTAAAAAAAAAATTAGTCCATGGGCAGTCGGAAATCTTACTTTGAAGTCCACTAAATAATTATAATTATGTTTAATATTTTTTTCCTTTGCAGCTTTATTTATTTGGCGATAATGCAAAACAAAAAGCCTACTCACATTTCGTATGCTTTGATTGTTGTTTTGGCAGTCGCTGCCACCGTTGGTGCTGCCGCCGTCATTGCTGCCGCCGTCATTGCTGCCGCCATCGTCGCTGCCGCTATTGTCGCTGCCACTGTTGTCGCCGCCGCTGCTGTCAGTGCCGCTGTCTTTGTTGCCCTGTTTTTCACTTTTTTGAAGGGTGGGGAATTTTTGCTGTTCCCGATGTTTTTATTCGTTTGAAACAAATTTTTTTTTTCATATTTTGTGTCTTCACTGTCGCTGTTTTTGTTTTTATTTGCACAAAGTTTGTGAATTTTTCGTTCTCTCTTTTCTTTTTTGAAGGGTGGGGAATTTTTGCTGTTCCCGTTTATTTTATTTATCGTAAAAAAAATTTTCGTGTCGTATTTTTTCTGCCAATTAGATGCACTGCACTTTTGTTTTTTTTTTATTAATTATTTAATAAATTGTCACTACCGATTGCAATTACTTTTGTAAATGCATTAAACTTCGTATCGCGTGAGTCGGTTACGTTGGGCATCAGTTAATTTGGACCGACCTTTATATTATTTCTCACTTTCACTCGTGCCCGTTGGGGCAAGGATAAAAAAACAAATTTGTATTGCCTTCTATGTATACCTGTCCCGGGGCAGCGCAAGTTTATTTCAGCATCCTGCCACGCCCACTCTAACGCCCACAAATCACGAAAAACTAAAATTGCTCAGGAACTATTAGAGCTGAAATTCAGTATGTATAATCTTTACTTGCCAGCGCATCTTATAGTGGTAGTATTATCCGGCCACATCCACCGATACGCCCACCAAGCTCAAAAGACTGTTTTCGAATTCTTAAGAAAACCTGGTATCTCGGTAACTATAAGTGATAGAAAGCTCGGATTAAGCATGTAGGTTTTTATGATGCCCCAAATGCGAATTGTTTTTTCCGATCAAGCCACTCCCACCCTAACGCCCACAAAACACGAACAACCGAAAATGCAAAAATCTCAGGAACAAAAAGAGCTAGAAAGTTGTGCTTAAGAATACGTATTTTAGAGATGCCACTTCATCCGGCCACGCCCACACTAACGCCCACAAGCCGCGGAAAACTGTCTCGTTTATAATATTATTATGAATGCCTTCGTTTGACCTTGTATAACTTATTTCTGTTAATATCTATCGATTTGCAAAGATTTTTTAAATCGGAACATTATTTCGCTATTTATGAAGAAATTAATATTATAAGGCCTCATATTAGCAGTGACGTCACAATCAATTACTCAACATGCTTCCTCTGACAATAGGTGGCGCCTTATGAATTTCTACTAGCAAAATTAAATTTTTAAAATTGTGTAAAACAGTAACGGGTATCTTATAGTCGCAGCACTCAACTATAGCGTTTCCTCTTGTTTTTTATTATAAACTTTGCTTTTATTGATTCTTCTCTCAATTTTGAGACTAAAAATATGTTTACGAATCTTAACATTAAAATTTAACTAACAGTATGCTAAGACTGCATTCTGGTTGCGCGTCCGTCAAGTCGGTCGCTGGGTGGGTAAGTCATTGCGACGAAGACGTGATTGGTTGCTCAACCATGTTAGGCCTCTCGCCAGGTGGTTAGGTAAACTGTATTCGTTTCAACTTTACCACGGTGCACCGGAGTTTTTTAGCGAGAATTTCGACTGAACTCGCTGGAACATGTCAATATTGCTATTGCTGGCATTCCCCCATAACTGGGAGCCGTACATCCAAATAGGTTTAGTACCTAGTTACACAGCAGGACTTTATATTCAAGGCTAACGAAAGACCGAGCCCTGATAAGCCAATGAAACCTGCTGGCCTTTAGCTTTCTTTCTTTTGGTTTCTATGTGCCGGTGCCATGTGAGTCTTCTATAGAGGTGCACATCTAGATATGTCACTTCGTTTGCTTGCGGAAGTAGAATGTTATTTAACGAAAGCAGCAGGCAGTTTTGCATGTTCAAGGTTAACGTAACGTGCTTGCATTTTGGTTCGTTCACTTTAATACGGCAATCATATATATATTTTCCAATATCGACCAGATGAAGACCTAGCTGCGCAGTTGCTTGCATAGGGCATTTTGAGCGGCTAAGCATAGCTGTATCATTGACAAATGTATATTTTGTTAGTCGTGTGCTTGTCGGGATGTCTACTGTCTAGAGAACATATAATGTTGGTCCTATCTTGAGGAACTTCATATCCATCAGTTATAGCAGTGTTGCACCTCACATTTTCTGTTATAAAGGTAAGACTCTAAAAGCTTGTGGACTTTGCTATCATAATTATATTTAACTTTTCCCATCTCACTGGATAGTGGACAGGTCTTGCGATGTTATTGAAAAGCTGAGTGATAGGGAAAGCTGTGCAATTTGGAAGCTCAATGATCACTTTGGGAGTAAGAGTTCTGTAGTCGCAGTTTGGGGATTTTTTCGGTTTCTGTTGACAAGTTGAAGTTGACATATGCTACTTCTTGCTGTAGAGCATTAGTAAGTTGAGGTGAGGCATGTCTTAAGCTTTGCTTAGCAGATGGCGATCTGTGAAATTGCCACTCTCGTCGAAAGAGTCGCTTTTCGAGGTCGAGATGTTCGATGTGTAGATTTGTCTTCTGTTGATTGCATTGTGTATTTATAGTATGAGGTGTTGAAGCTCGAGCTGCAGAGACGAGTACAGACTCTAGTGAACTGCCTAACCTGTCTGTCGGCTTCATCGTTGAGAAGAGGACTTAGTTCAATGTGTGAGCTAATATACTTTCTCTACTTAACCCAATTGCTTTTCTGTGAGGTCAATTTTAATGATTGTTTCAATGTTCATGGATTTCGGAGTAGAATAAACAGGACAGGCGAGTGATCATATGAAAGATCCGAAAGGCATTCGGCGATTATTCGATTTTTAGGAAAGTTTTTGGTAATAGCAAAGGCTAGTATGTTGCAGCATGTAGTAGTATTGAGCATGTTCATAGCTTAGATAATTGCATTATAGACTTGCATTCCTTTTGAAATCACGAGACCAGATCCTCAGTGTGTATGCTTGTCATTGTAGTCTCATGCTGCTATGAAGTGGTCTCCTAGTGAGTTGAAAATCTGCATAAACTCATCTTCAGCTATAGTAAAGCGCTGGGCAGTGTACGGCGGCTAGGGTAAGTTGGTTATATAAGTATTTAGTTGTATATTAATTGATGTCCCCTGTAGTTTTTAGCAAATTTGTTAAGATTCCAGTCCCACCAATTGCTTTGCCATCTTATAGCGTCTTAGTTGAAAATTGTATTTGTTTGTAAGGTGTGTTTCTAAAAGCAGCTTTACGTCGGTATGATTGTCGAGCAGGGATTGAGCAAACTCAAGTTTATGCTGTGAAACGCCGTTAGCGTTTCCCGCAGATAATAAGGAAGTCATTATTTGGATTGTTGTGAATCCAGCATTTGAATCAATAGATTTTGGTTTCGCATTAAATCTTGAATAGTTGTGCCCATAAACGACATAAATTCCGTAGGGTTTTGTTGTAGGCTGTATATCACGGATTCAAAGTTTTTGGCTGCTTCGGCGATTGATGCTGCCGTCATCTTTGCTCGAACGGCAGTGTACACACCGGGCGCAGTTTACAGGAAGTTCCCACATTGCACCGGGCGATTGCGTTTGTGCCTCGACTTTAATTCTGCGGTGCAGTAGGAACTGAAGATTCTATATAGGGTGCACCTCGTATTTCTTCAGGGGTGCACTTCGTATTTCATCAGGAGCTTATTTTCGGGTTCGAGCTCAACCTTAAAGAGTGGCTGCTGCTTTCTATCCCTGTTATGGATATTGAAAACTGTCTTAGCGCTAAGTCCCTTCTCTTATAGCGCCTTTTTATCTCTGCAGGTCGGACTCTATGCCCTTAAAAACGACTTGCAGGCCCTTGCTGCTTTTTAGCTGATACGTGTAAAAGTTTTTTTTATTATCGATAAGATATTTCGATAATACTCTGTAATTCTCTTCAGGCATCATTCGAACTTTTGTTTCCTAAATGTTGCCCTTTACAAGGGGTATTATGTGGAAGTTAACTTTGCCAACAAGATCAATAATAATTTATGTTGACATAACCATTGGAACTTTTTTCTCGTATATAAATAGGCGGGGGCTTAGGATTCCTTTTCTCGACTTTAGTAGATTCGGCCGCCTCAACCTCATAGTCTGCCAAGATTTAAAATCGGTTTGAGTTTATAGGCGTTTCTATTGCAGCTAGCTAGCATTACCACGGGTTATTTTGCGTTGAGAATTTAGGCAGCTTATAAGAGATAAGTTTATTACAGCATCCTGCGACGCCCACTCTAACGCCCACATATCGCAAAAAACTAAAATCGCTGAAATCTCAGGAACTATTAGAGCTAGAAAGTTGAAATTCAGAATGTATAATCTTTAGATGCCAGCGCATCTTTTAGTAGTCATACTTTCCGCATTCTCGCATTTTCTAGAAAAGCTGATATCTCGGTAACTATAAGAGATAGAAAGCATGTAGGTTTTCATGATGCTTCAAATGCAAATTAATTTTTTCCCATCTAGCTACGTCTACCCTAACGCCCACAAAACCCGGAAAACAAAAATTCAAATAGTTCGGAAACTTAATCTAATCAATCTACCTACATATATCTGAACTTCGAGAACACCAACACTTGGAGGATACGTGGACATTATCCTGACACCATAACTGGCACAGCCGAATCACGGACCGTGATGCACCCAATCTTCCTTTTATCTTTGTAAGACCACACACACTAAATATAAAAACTCCAATTTTGGTTGAAAGTGAATATAAATATATATGGATATCGTGATATGTATACACAGCAAGCAAAGAAATTTTCGTTCGTTCCAAATATAATAAAATAAGAACAAAAGGAGAATAAAAAAAAATTAAAATAAAGAAAAGGTCAGGGCAAAGGCAAGGCTTAGATTGCAAAGATAAAGGCACAATTTATGTATGATAGAGAGATAGTTATACAATCTAATCGCGTGTTTTGTAAGAACGACAGCTTCGGATTTATGACAAATTACGAAAGCTGGTATCTCTGGTAAAAAAAGAATATAAATAAAATATTAAAAAAATAAGAAAAGAAATACAAAAAAAGATAATAATTGAAGACTTACAGTGCGATAGTTCTACAATCCCATCATGTGTTTTGTAAGAACGGCAGTTTATGAATTTATAAATTCCTTCGATTGATCTCGCGCAAAAAAAATAATAATATAATAATAAAAAAAAGAGAAAACGCTATAGTCGAGTGCCGTGACTATAAGATACCCGTTACTGTTTTACAAAATTTTAAAATATTATTTTGCTAATGGAAATTCACAAGGCGCCACCTATTGTCAGAGGAAGTATGTTGAGTATGCTTATAGTGACGTCACTGCCTATGTGAGGCCTTATAACCTTAATTTCTTTATAAATAGCGAAATAATGTTCCGATTTGAAAAATCTTTGGGAAATCGATAGATATTAACAGAAATAAGTTATACATGGTCAAACGAAGGCATTCATAATAATATTATAGACGTCACAGTTTTCCGCGGCTTGTGGGCGTTAGTGTGGGCGTGGCCGGATGAAAACTCGTGCGAAGTTGCAGAGGCATCTCTTTAATACGTGTTCCTAAGCAAATTATGTAGCTCTTATAGTTTTTAAGATTTTTAATTTTTTGGTTTTTCGGGTTTTGTGGGCGCTAGTGTTCGCATTGGGAGCATCATATAAACCTACATGCTTAATCCGAACTTTCTATCAATTATAGTTACCGAGATATCAGCTTTTCTAGAAAATCCGAAAGCCGTCTTTTGAGCCTTGTGGGCGTATGGGTGGGTATGGCCGGATAGTAAAACCACTTTAAGATACGATGGCATCTAAAGATTATACATTCTAAATTTCAGCTTTAATAGTTCCTGAGATTTCAGCAATTCATTTTTTTGCGATGTGTGGGCGTTAGAGTGGGCGTGGGAGGATGCTGAAATAAACTTGCGATGTCCCGGGACCTCAAGAATCTTCATGATTAATCTCAACTTTGTATCTGTTATAGTACCTGAGATCTCAGCGTTCATACGGACGGACGGACGGATGGACAGACGCACGTGGCTCAATCGACTTCGCTATTGATCCTGATCAAGAATATATATACTTTATAGGGTCGCAAACGCTTCCTTCTATCTGTTACATACTTTCCAACGAATCTAGTATACCCTTTTACTCTACGAGTAACGGGTTTAAAAAGAAAATCCAATTTGTATTGCCTTCTATGTATACACATGAAATGTCTTTCCTTATTTGCTTATATATATGCAAAATTATGTGTAAGTCCCAACAAATACCAGTTACGAGGGGAAGTTATTGTCTTATGGAAACATGCTTAATCAAATAATCTTACATGCAAAATCCACAAGAGTAAAGCACCTGGAAAAACACTACACTACAAGCTGATACATAATACAATTTAAGTACAGATAAGACGATATTTTTAAGTACACAATACTCAGTAGCACTGAACAAATTAATTTCTCCTAAGGTCAAAATTAACCTACTTAACCAACTAATATGATCGTTACTAGAGGCGGTAATAGAAAGCAGACCACTACAAATCAAATACCCCAAGAGACCTCCCTATCCGTACGACCTGTTATTACACATTCACCTTTTACCATGGACTCTAGCACAAACTCGTCACTCATCATCGTCCCATCTTAATTCCGCGGTGGTAAATCATGCGGATCTATTCGCATCGATGAGAATTCCCGACGTTATTAGGTTCCTACCATCGTTCTCTGGGGATCCGTTCACATTGATCGAGTTCATCAATAATGTCGAAGAAGTAATTGTGATGATTAGGGGAATGGACCAGACACCGAACGGTCGGATGCTTCTTAGAGCTATTAGACATGAGATTGAGGGCAGGGCTAACGAAGCGGTAATTGCCACTGGAGCCCACTTGATTTGGGATGAGATTAAAATCGCATTGATTAGGAATTGCAGAGATAGGAGGGACGAGGAGACCCTAATGGCGGAACTATATAATTTAACACAGATGCAGTTACCCATACAAAAATCTTATGAGCAAATGACGAAGAATTAATTGGCCTTGTTCAGGAGGAGACTGAGCAGCAAGCAATTCGGGTTACGCAGAAGGTGGTGTCGCTGACTTTCTTGACGGCTTTCCTCGCGGGACTTAGGGGAATCCTGAGCACGATAGTCAGAGCGTTTAAACCAACGGAGAAACAAGTTACTCGACCGTTGAGAAGGAGATGCTAGCTATTATATGGGCGAATAAATATTTTCGCTCCTATCTGTTAGGCCAAGAATTCCAAATAGTTACGGATCACAAACCCTTAACGTGGTTGAAGAATTTCAGGGAACCCAACTCAAAATTAGACAGCTGGAAACTACAACTATTGCAGTATGATTATGAAGTACTGTACAAGAAGGGATCTTAGAATGTCGTAGCTGACGCCCTAAGTCGAGTAGAAATACAAACAAATTGTATTTCTGAATCCTCACCCAGCAGATTGTCCGATTCCATAATTGTAGCAGATAGACCGATTAACGAGTTTAAGACAAAGTACATTTTCGAGATAGGTGATGAAGACAAGACTAGAAATTGTATTTTATTTAAAAACAAACTCAGACGTGCTTTATCCAGAGTCAGGTTCGATATCAACGGTATTACCGAAATCTTACAGGAAATCCTAGCACTTAGCAGATCTCTGGTCCAGAAGCAGTTTCTAAGCTTATAGAGAAGGCTTACCTCAAACACTTTAAGAACTATAAGTTAATCAGGTACAAGGATTTTCTGATAGACGTTTCTACCACACAAGAACAGGAGACGGTGATTAAGGACTATCATCAGAACAATAATCATCGTGGTATCGAAGAGCCCCTGAGTCACTTAAAAAGGACATTATAATTTCCGTATATGAAGCAAAAGATTGCCAAAATAATCAATATTTGCGACATGTGCCACAGACTTAAAAATGATAGAAGATCACCTAAGCCACTATTTTAAAAAACTAAAACTCCCGAGGGACCTTTACAGATAGTGCATATGGACATTTATACGATTAATGGTCAGACAATCCATACATTTATCGATAATTCCGGCTAGGAGCTTATAAGCGTGATCAAGTCGTTAAGGCTCTATTTTTGTTTTGTGGCGGTGCCAATAAATCTTGGTTTGGACCAAGACGCTGAATTTTCTGGGAATATTTTTTTGATTTTTGTAAACAATACAATACCCATGCGACTAATTCACCCGTAGAAAGGTTGCACTCTTCGCTAACTGAAATTTACAGAATTATTTATGAAACCAGAAAGGCTCATAAGCTGGACGGGATCATGAAGAAATTTTATATGAATCTCTAACCACTTACAATAATAGCATACATTCCGCTACTAAGCATACTCCATTTGAACTACTTTCGGGAAAAACAGACATTTTTAATAATAATAAGATATTGAATATAACTCCGAACATGACTATCTTCAGAAACTAAACGAATTTCAAATCGCATTATATCCCAAGGTTAAAGCAGGTCGCACAATCGATAAACTCAATGAACAAAAGGAATAACCAAGCCCAGTCAGAACAGACGACATTTCATTCCGCAAAGAAAATAGAAAAAATAAACTCACCCCCTGTTTTCTCAACATAAGGTACTCAAAGACAACAGAATCACACTAATATCAGCAAGAAAACAAAAGTTACACAAGTCTAACATCAGAAACAGAATTAAAACAAATCAAATTCCTATTGATCTTACAGATTCGCGTTCGTCGCAGCCCAGGACTTAAAGGTCCAACAATTAGACAAGAGACACTCCGTTATTAAAAATAAGCTTGGGACAAGCAAAGATCGTTCAATCCCAAAACCTATCACACATAATAAATCTGCAAGATTTTATTGATGGCGTCGTTAATTTTAAAAGAGCTGTATACCAATTAAAAATAAATACAGGTTCAAAAGACGAGACCGACAGCCTTTCGACTAAACTTCAGCAATTAAAAGATAGAGTAGATATGTTACTTCCTACAAAGAGACAAAAACGAGGATTAATTAATGGACTAGGTAGAGTCGTCAAAATAGTTACGGGAAGCTTAGATGACAAAGATGGATAAAGAATCAGCAATAACCTAAAAACAATTAAGGAAAACCAGCAACCGCAAACAGGCAAGAAGTATTTAATAACGACATTAAGAGTAGATTCGAGAACATAACCGAACATATTTGAACGACTACAATAATACTATTTTCAAAACAGTAAATTCAGAACACCACACCATTCAGTAAATATGAATATCGATGTATTGTCAAATCATTTAAGTAATATAGAAGAAAGTATATTACTAGTCAAACTAAATATTGTTACAAATTGTATTGTTTCCGAGCAAGAAGTAATCGTAATCAAAGAAGTAAAAATTAACACAGAATTGCAAGAGTTAGCTAACGAACACATTCTCGACATATTGGAATTTGACATTTTATTTTTATGAAAGAAATTTATCAATTCACACATCTTATTTCTCTACCGATAAACCAAACCAAATTCCTAATCTTACCCTATATTATTTTGAAAACGCAAACCATTTCAAGTTGGAACCGGCGGAAGAGGGGAGATATCGATAGGTTAGGCAGTCAGAACGTGTGCCGCCTTCTTTTGTTGGTCATTGGGCGATCTACCTATTTAAAAGAATCCCGGTTCGACCCGGTGATTCTCTTAACCGGGTCTGGATCGTCCAATGACCCACATTGACCCAAAATGGCGAGCCGCGGTATGTATGCTATTGCGGATCTGGACTATCCAATTTGAAACCGTGCTCTCGACCCAGATTTTTATAAAGTGATTTAGTGTCACAGATAAAAACCTTTTTTTATTCACGGTGTGGTTCCTCAGAGTACCCGGGGACCCGTGGAAATTGTAGCGTGTAAAGAACAATTTTTTAGTGAGTTCTGGGATTTGTCTTTGCGAGTGCACACTATAGGGTCCGGAGGACAAATCCTCACACTAGCTACTTATTATTATTTTTAAAACCAGAAATGAATGGGCTGACGAAAATAAAATGCGAGAATCGAAACCGGAACAGGAAATAGAACAGCGATCCCACGCCCAACCTATGATCACCAACCTTCAGATTACCCTACGGTTCTATTACCCTACGATTGTGGAAACATCAGCAGAGTTAAAAAAGGGAGTGAACTACTCAAGGTTCATTTTAAGTACAATTTAATTAATTAAATATATATAAGATTTCATACATTTTCGGGTTTAAGAAAAATAGGTAACAGAATATTCTAACAATATTATCAATACAAAAAGAAGGAAAAAAAGTAGAAAAATAACGTAATGAGATCTTCTACTTCAACGATCAATATGTAAATTTAATTGCTTTAAATTCATTTTTTTCTCCTATTAACTCTACCAAACTGACACTTTAATCTAATTTTATTTAAAAAAAATTTTTTTTTCCAAGAGGCTGTCGACATAATTCGTTTCTTTCTTCTTTTAATTCGTTTTCTTTTTTTTCCGTGGATAATTTTATTACTTGTTCAACTCAAAGGGTGCTAAGCAAACGGATATGCATTGATCATATATATATAGATACACAAAACAAACTCACTGCCATTAACTTGATTCCAGCGGCAAAAGATCGATATCCCGGCGGTAGTTGTGAAGGCGAAATTTAATGAGAAAATATTCTATGCATCCCTTCACTTCAAAACTTTCAAGCGCTTATGTGTTTTTTTTTCTTTTTTTTCTAGTTAGAACTGATGGAAAATTAACATTATGATCGCCCAATTAAAGTTTAATTTAAACCTGAAAAAAATGTGAATTTTCACACTCTGGATAAAAATAAATTCCAGACTTTAAACATTTTCCTTTAAATAATTAAAATTTTAGCTTGTGCCACTCTTCTTTCTTTACATCCATTTTCTTTCTTTTGATTCATTTTTGCATGTTTCGAACTTCTTGTTAATGTTAGACGGACTAGAGCAGCAGGAGAGCTTGAAAGGTTTTCAGGTTATGTAAGCCTGATTTCACTGATTTCTACATATTCTTCGTTATACGAGGTGTGTTCAAAAAGTAAGGTGACTCTTCAAATTTCGCGAATTTCAAATTTTTCGATTATCGATTTTTTTGTTTTGTTATATTGGTACACTCTTCCCTAACATCTGTACCAAGTTTCAATGGAACATCCTCTTTTGTTTGGTTGTGAGAGGCGTAAAGTTACAAGTTATTTTGCGAGCTCAGCGATTTTTTGCTATCGAAAAATATGGATCAAAGGATTTGGATTTTTTGGCCAAAAACAACACCACAATAATGCCTCAGCCACCATATTCACCGGATTTGGCCCCATGTGACTTTTTCTTGTTCCCAAAACTGAAGATAATCGAAAAATTTGAAAAATTTGAAATTTGAAAAGTCACCTTACTTTTTGAACACACCTCGTATAACTTCTAAAAGGTTTCGATAATCGTAAAATTTGAAATTCGCGAAATTTGAAGAGTCACCTTACTTTTTGAACACACCTCGTATTGTTTGTTCTGCCGCGGCTGCAGGTAGATATGGTTCAATTCTCTTTATAAGTCACTTTGTAAGGTACATCTTTAGATCCGCTTATGATGTAAAAATCGTGTCCCCACTCCCAGGTGCTGGCGCTCCCGCATATGTCAATATTGTTGGCCAATGCGAGATATAGATATTCTAGGGAAAATTTGGGGGTTAGAATGCAGCTCTGGGCTAGCTTTAGTCAGCTGATGAACGATAAGCCGGACTTAACATTAACATTAACATTAACATTAACATTAACATTAACATTAACATTAACATTAACATTAACATTAACATTAACATTAACATTAACATTAACATTAACATTAACATTAACATTAACATTAACATTAACATTAACATTAACATTAACATTAACATTAACATTAACATTAACATTAACATTAACATTAACATTAACATTAACATTAACATTAACATTAACATTAACATTAACATTAACATTAACATTAACATTAACATTAACATTAACATTAACATTAACATTAACATTAACATTAACATTAACATTAACATTAACATTAACATTAACATTAACATTAACATTAACATTAACATTAACATTAACATTAACATTAACATTAACATTAACATTAACATTAACATTAACATTAACATTAACATTAACATTAACATTAACATTAACATTAACATTAACATTAACATTAACATTAACATTAACATTAACATTAACATTAACATTAACATTAACATTAACATTAACATTAACATTAACATTAACATTAACATTAACATTAACATTAACATTAACATTAACATTAACATTAACATTAACATTAACATTAACATTAACATTAACATTAACATTAACATTAACATTAACATTAACATTAACATTAACATTAACATTAACATTAACATTAACATTAACATTAACATTAACATTAACATTAACATTAACATTAACATTAACATTAACATTAACATTAACATTAACATTAACATTAACATTAACATTAACATTAACATTAACATTAACATTAACATTAACATTAACATTAACATTAACATTAACATTAACATTAACATTAACATTAACATTAACATTAACATTAACATTAACATTAACATTAACATTAACATTAACATTAACATTAACATTAACATTAACATTAACATTAACATTAACATTAACATTAACATTAACATTAACATTAACATTAACATTAACATTAACATTAACATTAACATTAACATTAACATTAACATTAACATTAACATTAACATTAACATTAACATTAACATTAACATTAACATTAACATTAACATTAACATTAACATTAACATTAACATTAACATTAACATTAACATTAACGTTAACATTAACATTAACATTAACATTAACATTAACATTAACATTAACATTAACATTAACATTAACATTAACATTAACATTAACATTAACATTAACATTAACATTAAACATTAACATTAACATTAACATTAACATTAACATTAACATTAACATTAACATTAACATTAACATTAACATTAACATTAACATTAACATTAACATTTTAGGGTTCTTTTTTCTTTTCCTTTAAAGTCTACTTTTAGGCCGAACCTAATAATCGGGTTGCTAGAGGCGCTAGAGGCGTCCCGGCAACATTTTTCTTGGAGGAGGACTAACGTGGAAGGAGTGGAAGATTCTGTCGGCCGTAACCTCGGCGGAACCCGTTCCTGCCGGTCTCATGGCGCCAATTCTCTCAGCGGCAATAGCCCTCAACCGACCCGCAATCCCGCCAGCTCCGGAGTACGCCAGTGAGTCCGTTCCAAGTGGGAGGCACCCTGGCCTTAGTTATCTTTCCGGGAATCCACGCGCCGTCCCTCCACGCTAGTGTGCAAGTCTAGAGACGAGCACCTTCGTCACTTTTCGAAAACTAGGTCGAGGGAATCCCGAGAAGTGAGGGACCTACTTAATTCGAGGCACGTGCCTAAAGTAATGTCAAGCACGTCCTTTTCTTTTCCCTTGGAGCTCCTCAGGATAAGGTGACCTTTAAAGGTGCAGTATTCGTAATCCCGATCATAACATACGATCGAAAAATATGTATTTTGTACGTCCAAAAAAATCCATTTTGGGAAATCCATAGGAAAATGAAAAAAACGATTTTTTAGATATATTCAATCATTTAAAATCACAATTTTAATGTGATCGTTGTGCTTAACATTATTTCGTAACCAAGAATGATATTTATACCAGTTACTCGTAGAGTAAAAGGGTATACTAGATTCGTTGACAAGAATATGTCGGAGAATTAAAGTCTTCTCCACGCCGGCCCTCATCAGTCGCTTGATCGCTAGCTTGCCGCTCCTCCATTTCAAGTCCTTGATGGTGCTGCGAGTCTTCGTTGCCTTTGTTGCTCATAGCCGCCACTTACTCAACAGTCCTCAACATAACACCACGCTAAAACAGATCGCCACGCTAAAACTCGGGATGAATAATAATGAGAGCAGATTCAGCAACACAACGAAGCCACACACGGCCTCAGTTCGCAAACTAAGTCCCCATCATACCAGAACTGGTATATCCTAGCTCGCCCTATGGTCACACCATAGTCTCGGTCTAACGAGAGACTGACTTGTCTCCTCTCCGACATATATAACAGATAGAAGGAAGCGTTTCCGACCCTATAAAGTATATATAGAATCAATAGCGAAAACGATTGAGCCATGTCCGTCTGTCCGTATGAACGCTGAGATCTCAGGAACTATAAGAGATACAAAGTTGAGATTAAGCATGAAGATTCTTGAGATCCATAAGCAAGTTTATTTCAGCATCCTGCCACGCCCACTCTAACACCCACAAATCGCGAAAAACTAAAATCACTGAAATCCTAGGAACTCTTAGAGCTTGAAATTCTGTATGTATAATCTTTGTATGTCAGCGCATCTTATAGTGGTACTATTATCCGGCCACACACACCCATACGCCCACCAAGTTTAAAGGACGGCAGTCAGAAGGAAGCGTTTCCGACCCCATAGAGTATATATTCTTGATACGTATCAATAGTGAATTCGATTAGGTCATGTCCGTCTAAGATTAGAGGAAAAATAAGAGATACAGAGATTAAGCCGGCAGATTTCTGAGCTCCATAAGCAACGCAAGTTTATTTCAGCATCCTGCCACGCCTACTATAACGCCCACAAACCGCGAAAACTTTGGCCTTCATAATATTATATTACTATATTTCTTCGTTTGACGTTATATAACTGTCGCGGAACGGATTAGGGCTATCGATAGTTAAGTTTGAATTTAGTATTCAGTATTATTTGTGTGAGGATTTCTAGGGTCACATTACTCGGTCACACTAAATCCGTCTTACGATCTTAAAATTTGTGGCCCGGTCTAAACCGATTTGCATCATCACAGAGAGAGGGAAAAGAAACTGCGGTATGTAGGCTAAGTAATTATATTTCAGGTTAGGCTAACTAATTTACATATTTCAGAATAAAACACTATCTCCAACACACACTCTTGTTGTCTTTGATATCGCTAAACAAGCGGTTATATCAACTAATGTTCCGAAGGCACTTCCCCGTGATCGAGGGAAAAGAAACTGCGGTAAGTAGGCTAAGTAATTGTATTTCAGGTTAGGCTAACTAATGTACATATTTCAGAATAAAACATTATCTCCAACACACTCTTGTTGTCTTTGATATCGCTAACCAAATGGCGATATCAACTATTGTTCCAAAGGCATTTCCCCGTGATCGGCCGAACGGCGACATTATCCTTTATTCGCACTCTGCGAGATGATGCCCACAAAGCACTCGCCCCGACGGAGCCCCAGACAGGATGTCTCGGGTGTTCCCGCCACTGCGACCACCGCAGCCACGGCGACTGCCAACCAGGCCAGCTCTGCAATGGTGGCTGGTGATCGGCACGATGCAACGGTGCAAATTACGGACTCCACGACTGTAGAAGTGGCGGCCCTAATGGAAAGGATCCCACATTTAGAATCGGAGCTGGTAAAGGCAAGGGCAAGTGAAGGACAAGCAGCGGATGCCAGGGATCCCGTTGGAATCGGGACACGCGGCGTTAACGTGAGCAGTGCGGCGAATACACCGCCATGTTTGAGTGGAATGCTGCCATGTTTGAGAGCAGCCCCACGGAAGAGTTCGAGTGAGAACCTGCCCAGGCAGATAATGAGTGACAATCTGCAACTAGAGCTTGAAGTGACGCCATCTTTTCGATGAGCAGTTGCTGGCACAATTGAGTTCAAATTTGCCGCCACAATTGAGTGGAAATTTGGCACGAACGCTTGGCGGCCATTGGGCAAACGGACAACCTGTCACACAGTCTTGTACAACAACAACAGTAAGATATTCTCCACCCTTTTGTGTTACCACGGCGCAGCCTAAACATGGTTATGTTCACCCGTCACGGGAGCCGACACATAATTTGGAGGCACCTGCACCATCGCTCCTATCATCTTGAATGGCGTCGATGAGCATACCTAGATGGACACGACGAAGATTGCCTGATCTTCCCGAGTTCGAGGGTCAGCCAGAAGAATGGTCAATATTCTTGTGCGTTCACGGAGACAACTGCAGCTTACCAGTGTACAGAACTGGAGAGTAACCAGAGGCTAGTGAAAGCCCTGAAGGGCGAGGCCCGAGCAGCAGTGAAGTCGCTGCTTATCCACCCCAGCAGTGTGCAAGCTCTTATGGAGCAGCTACGATTCCGTTATGGACGTCCACACCTATTGATCCATAGCCAACTGGAGAGCGTGCGGGATGTCCAGCCAATTCAAGAGGCCAACATCGCAAGCATCGTGCCGTTCGCCTTTAAGGTAAGCAACCTAGCGTTCCTGCAGTCAACCACGACCGGCAACCAGCACATAGGGAACCCAACCATAATGGAGGAGCTGATTGCCAAGTTGCCGGTGAGCAAGAGGTTGGACTGGGCGAAGCACGCGGCTACGATACAGCCGTATCCGACAGTTGTACACCTGAGCGATTGGCTTCAGGAATTCGCCAAATTGTTGTGTACTGTCACGGACGTCAAAATCAAGGAGCACCCGGACGGCGGCTGGCGTCTCTTAGGTTTCATAGCGCTGTTTAAACAATTGCCGAAACTGATGCCAAGTTATTCCCGGGTAACATATTTGAAATAACCATTGCGCCGCTGTGCCTTCCAAAGCTTTACTTAACGCTAATATAAGAGCGCTGTCACTTAATGGTTTTTCTCGTAAGATGATGTCGACCGTAGCGCACCACTGCGTGTCATCCATACCAACAATGTCCGGATTATATTTCGGCAGGAAAATCTTGCAAGTCTGTTGCAACTCACTCGCAAGCGTCTGTAGCTTCTTAACCAGTTCCAGAAAGTTCCGGTTTTGTTATTCTAACAGCGCGAATATTTCTCTAGAAAAAGTATGGTTAGAGCCGAATGCCACTTCTGATGTCGGAGAATTAAAGACTTCTCCACGCCGGCCCTCATCAGTCGCTTGATCGCTAGCTTGCCGCTCCTCCATTTCAAGTCCTTGATGGTGCTGCGAGTCTTCGTTGCGTTTGTTGCTCATAGCCACCACTTACTCAACAGTCCTCAACATAACACCACGCTAAAACAGAACGCCACGCTAAAACTCGGGATGAATAATAATGAGAGCAGATTCAGCAACACAACAAAGCCACACACGGCCTCAGTTCGCAAACTAAGTCCTCATCATTTCAGAACTGGTATATCCTAGCACGCCCTATGGTCACACCATAGTCTCGGTCTAACGAGAGACTGACTTGTCTCCTCTCCGACACGGCCATCCTGACATATACACGTCCTCGTGTCTATAATAAACATGTGAATTTCATTCCACTTTACAACCTTTACTCTTCTTGCTTCCAAAAACTTAACCACACAATCTCAAATTCATATGATGCTCCTTAACACAACTTAACTTAACTTTTACAAGCCAACCCCTAAATTCTTCGCCAAACACATGGCTTTACAAATTCATCAAACATGTCACTCGTCCATCGCCAAACACTTGGCTTCACGAAGACATCAAACACATTTCTTGTCCATCGCCAAACACTTGGCTTCACGAATTCATCAAACACATCACTCGTCCATCGCCCAACACTTGGCTTCACGAATTCATCAAACACATTTTTTGTCCATCGCCCAATACTTCGCTTCACGAATTCATCAAACACATCACTCGTCCATCGCCCAACACTTGGCGTCACGAATTCATCAAACACAACACTAAAACAACTCTCGTTCATCGCCAATCATGGCTTCACGAATACTCTTTTTCAACAGGCTTTTCCAACTGACTTTGTTCTTTATAATTTACATCAAGCTCCTCAGGAATTCGCACATCCGGCAACCTTCGAAAACTTTCGTGTGGGCACTTGCAACGCCTATTATTCTGTGTAGACTTTAAAACGTATCGACCTCCCTCCAATACCTCGACCACCAAAAAGGGTCCTCTAAACTTAGGATCTAGTTTCGTTTGCCGTCTCTCGCTGTTTTTAAGCAGCACAAAGTCCCCCACACAGAACCCCATTACTTTAGCCACATTTGTATCAAATTTTGCCTTCTCATATCTAGCGGCCTCCTCCATGCTCCCAGCAGCGTACTCCCTTGATTTAATCTTGTCAATTTCATCCTCGGCACTACCAATAGGTATCAACCCTAGTGGTCGCCCAAGTTTACCAATCAAAAGTTCCAAAGGACTACTTAGTGCTACGATTAACTGTACAGTTAAGAGTCAACGGCACATCCCCTAGTGCATCCTGCCACGATATAGAGCATGTCTCAACAGTCAAAAGATGCTTCAGGGTACTCATGACTCTTTCAACTTGACCATTGGCTCGACTTGCGCCCGTTCCAATTAGATGTAATTGTATTTTTTGGCTAGGACAAAATTGCACAAACTTTGTGCCCGTGAAGCTGCGCCCCTGATCGGCAATCAAACGTGCTGTCACGCCAAAAATGGCAATCGAAGATTTCATTGCATTTATACAAGTATTAGCATCCAAGGAAAAGGTGTGAAATAGGTAAACGTCTTTTGTAAAAGCGTCCATTTGTACAATGATATATGCTTTCCGATCGCTTTTCCCGCTCAATTTTCCTAAGATATCTATGTGAACAGTGTGCCAAGAAATGCTCACTATTGGAATTGGGTGTAATTCCATTTTAGGTTTTCCTGAAGTACCCTTTAAAACTCTACATGTAATGCAGCTCTATGGGAAATTGCGGGTCAAAAATAATCAAGGCAGGCTTATTTGTTAATACACTTACGATTTTACTGCGAATTTGTTCGTGTCGCGTTTGCCAATCAAAACTAGTCTTTTCAGATGTGTCAAAATATAAAGGTTTCATCAGCTGAGAAAACCCCGGAATGAATTGACGAAAATATGACGCTAGCCCAATGAACTGTCTTAAAGAAGCGACTGACTTTGATGGGGGCAACGCCACTAGGGATTCTATTTTGTTAGAATTTGGACGTATCTCCCCTGCTAGATCTCATGAAAAAGCACTTTGAAATGTTAAAAGAGAATCTTGCCTCCACTAAAATTTCTAATACAAGTTTCAAACGTTCATACGCTTCTTCCTTCGTTTCTAAAACAATTAATAAATCATCCATATCAACAATTACAAACGAGTAACTGCCAAGCGCCTTTAATACAGCTCTCTGGAACACTGAGGGTGCGTTTTTTAATCCAAAAGGTATCGCAAGAAATTCGTATTGTCCATCAGGGGTAACAAAAGCAGTATATTCGATTGATTCAGGGTGCATTGAAATCTGGTAATACCCGCTAGCCATGTCAAGAGAAGTAAAATATTTGGCTCCACTAAATCTAGCTATTTGATCGATATAAAAGGTAATGGAAACTTATCAGCTACGGTATTTCTATTTAATTCCCTATAATCAACGCAAAGTCTTGCCAAACAGTCGTTCTTCTTTACTAACAATACAGGGCTCGCAAATGGTGAGTTCCTAGGTCTGATGACTTTATATTCGATAAATTCTTTAATTTTAGCACGTACTAACTCCCGTTCGCTTGGACTAAATCTGTATGGTCGCCTTTGCACAGTCTTAGTCGAGCCAATTAAACGAATATGAATTTCCCCAAACACGAGTTTGCGGTGTGGCTTTGATAAAAGATAGAGAATGTTACTTTAGCAATGATATTAAAGTTTCTTTTTCATTTTCGACCATTTCCAATTCAATTTTATCAAAATTAGTAGGCTGAATGATTTCACAAATCTTTACAACTTTAGTTTGAACAACTTTGAAATTATCATAGGAGACTTCTACTAAAAACCCTTGAGCCAATATTTCCCTGCCGATTACAATATTATTTTTCATACATTCGTCTGGTACTATATGAAACAAAACAGCCAAGGAGTTGGCATTAATCATGATATTTGATTGTACTGTAGGTGCTGTACTGTAGGTATTGGCATTACCTATCCCCTTTAAAAAAATAACGCTATGAATTCTCTTACCAACTAACTTATTAGAAACGCTTTAATGAGCACTCAGCTCCCGAATCAAAAGTAATTGGAAATCTCTCACCATTGACTAGCATACTCGATTGGGGCTCCACTATAGCGCATAGCTCCACTCTTTTTTCCGTTCTCACCCCCAATCCAGCATTCTGTACTTTTTTTTGACAATTTGTGGCTATGTGTCCCGGCTCCTGACATCTGTAACACGTTACGTTTGTCCTTCCATCACGAGGCTGCACTGACCGCCACTCCTTTCCATTTGTCAAACCCTGAGATCCAGATCTACAGTCTTGCCTTTTGTGGCCTAGTTTTCCACACTGGTAACATTTGATTTCCGCAGATTTAGCTCGCTTCGTCTCTGGATCCGAGTTCGTTGAATTTGGGCGCTCCCTTAGCACTGAGAATGCTTGCAGCTCCGCTTGCAGTTCACGTCGATTGTTAGCATGCGTTGTGTGTATCATTCGCTGCAAACGCCGATCCAAATTAGCAATGTGCCCAAGAATCAGCGTGATGGATATTTGTTCAGGATTCAAATTACGCAGTTTTGTGCACAGTGACGTCACACTGCGACTTGCAAAAACATGCAGGCTTTCACCGTTGCTTGGACGGCTATTAAGAAGATTTAAAATGACGGCGGCTGGCATCTCTGAAGTCTCGTAGCGCTCCTCAAACAATTGCCAAAACTGATGCTAAGTTATTCCCGGGTAACATATTTGAAATAACCATTGCGCCGCTGTGCCTTCCAAAGCTTTACTTAACGCTAATATAAGAGCGCTGTGACTTAATGGTTTTTCTCGTAAGATGATGTCGACCGTAGCGCACCACTGCGTGTCATCCATACCAACAACGTCCAGATTATATTTCGGCAGGAAAATCTCGCTAGTCTGTTGCAACTCACTCGCCGGCGTCTGTAGCTTCTTATCCAGTTCCAGAAAGTTCCGGTTTCGTTATTCTAACAGAGCGAATACGTCTCTAGAAAAAGTATGGTTAGAGCCGAATGCCACTTCTGATGTCGGAGAATTAAAGTCTTCTGCACGCCGGGCCTCATCAAACGCTTGATCGCTAGCTTGCTGCTCCTCCATTTCAAGTCCTTGATGGTGCTGCGAGTCTTCGTTGCCTTTGTTGCTCATAGCCGCTACTTACTCAACAGTCCTCAACATAACACCACGCTAAAACAGAACGCCACGCTAAAACTCGGGATGAATAATAATGAGAGCAGATGCAGCAACACAACGAAGCTACACACGGCCTCAGTTCGCAAACTAAGTCCCCATCATACCAGAACTGGTATATCCTAGCTCGCCCTATGGTCACACCATATTCTCGGTCTAACGAGAGACTGACTTGTCTCCTCTCCAAAATATATAACAGATAGAAGGAAGCGTTTCCGACCCTATAAAGTATATATAGGATCAATAGCGAAAACGATTGAGCCATGTCCGTCTGTCCGTATGAACGCTGAGATCTCATTAACTATAAGAGATACAAAGTTGAGATTAAGCATGAAGATTCTTGAGGTCCATAAGTAAGTTTATTTCAGCATCCTGCCACGCCCACTCTAACGCCCACAAATCGCGAAAAACTAAAATCACTGAAATCCTAGGAACTCTTAGAGCTTGAAATTCTGTATGTATAATCTTTGGATGTCAGCGCATCTTATAGTGGTACTATTATTCGGCCACACACACCCATACGCCCACCAAGTTTAAAGGACGGCAGTCAGAAGGAAGCGTTTCCGACCCCATAGAGTATATATATTCTTGATACGTATCAATAGTGAATTCGATTAGGTCATGTCCGTCTAAGATTAGAGGAAAAATAAGAGATACAGAGATTAAGCCGGCAGATTTCTGAGCTCCATAAGCAACGCAAGTTTATTTCAGCATCCTGCCACGCCTACTATAACGCCCACAAACCGCGAAAACTTTGGCCTTCATAATATTATATTACTATATTTCTTCGTTTGACGTTATATAACTGTCGCGGAACGGATTAGGGCTATCGATAGTTAAGTTTGAATTTAGTATTCAGTATTATTTGTGTGAGAATTTCTAGGGTCACATTACTCGGTCACACTAATTCCGTCTTACGATCTTAAAATTTGCGGCCCGGTCTAAACCGATTTGCATCATCACAGAGAGAGGGAAAAGAAACTGCGGTATGTAGGCTAAGTAATTATATTTCAGGTTAGGCTAACTAATTTACATATTTCAGAATAAAACACTATCTCCAACACACACTCTTGTTGTCTTCGATTTCGCTAAACAAGCGGTTATATCAACTAATGTTCCGAAGGCACTTCCCCGTGATCGAGGGAAAAGAAACTGCGGTAAGTAGGCTAAGTAATTGTATTTCAGGTTAGGCTAACTAATGTACATATTTCAGAATAAAACATTATCTCCAACACACTCTTGTTGTCTTTGATATCGCTAACCAAACGGCGATATCAACTATTGTTCCAAAGGCTTTTCCCCGTGATCGGCCGAGCGGCGACATTATCCTTTATTCGCACTCTGCGAGATGATATTCACAAAGCACTCGCCCTGACGGAGCCCCAGACTGGATGTCTCGGGTGTTCCCGCCACTGCGACCACCGCATCCACGGCGACTGCCAACCAGGCTAGCTCTGCAATGGTGGCTGGTGATCGGCAACGGCCACAGACTCCGAAGGAAAGTGGAACAGCCGCTAGGAAAGCGGCAAGAAACCTGCAGCCCAATGCAACGGTGCAAATTACGGACTCCACGACTGTAGAAGTGGCGGCCCTAATGGGAAGGATCCCACATTTAGAATCGGAGCTGGTAAAGGCAAGGGCAAGTGAAGGACAAGCAGCGGATGCCAGGGATCCCGTTGGAATCGGGACACGCGGCGTTAACGTGAGCAGTGCGGCGAATACACCGCCATGTTTGAGTGGAATGCTGCCATGTTTGAGAGCAGCCCCACGGAAGAGTTCGAGTGAGAACCTGCCCAGGCAGATAATGAGTGACAATCTGCAACTAGAGCTTGAAGTGAGTACAAATTTGCCGCCACAATTGAGTGGAAATTTGGCACGGACGCTTGGCGGCCATTGGGCAAACCAGCTAACCAGTGTACAGAACTGGAGAGTAACCAGAGGCTAGTGAAAGCCCTGAAGGGCGAGGCCCGAGCAGCAGTGAAGTCGTGGCTTATCCACCCCAGCAGTGTGCAAGCTGTTATGGAGCAGCTACGATTCCGTTATGGACGTCCGCACCTATTGATTCATAGCCAACTGGAGAGCGTGCGGGATGTCCAGCCAATTCAAGAGGCCAACATCGCAAGCATCGTGCCGTTCGCCTTTAAGGTAAGCAACCTAGCGTTCCTGCAGTCAACCATGACTGGCAACCAGCACATAGGGAACCCAACCATAATGGAGGAGCTGATTGCCAAGTTGCCGGTGAGAAAGTGGTTGGACTGGGCGAAGCACGCGGCTACGATACAGCCGTATCCGACAGTTGTACGCCTGAGCGATTGGCTTCATGAATTCGCCAAATTGTTGTATACTGTCACGGACGTCGAAATCAAGGAACACCCGAAGCGAAGGGTTCTTCACGCGAATACTGTTCGCGAGGAGGAGCGGTATGCAGACCGCCACAGATGTTGCCCTGACAACATGAAATCAAGGACTGTAAGGAATACAACCACGCTTGTACAACGACACGGATCGAGTCCGCTAGGAAGTTGAGGTTATGTTTTTCATATTTGGAGTATGGACATATGGCCCGGTTCTGCAAGAAGGAACACCGATTCAACGTCTACGGTGGCCGAATGAGGCATTAGTACCTACTCCATGAACCAGCTGGACATCTCGGGCGGCAGTCAGGACCGGCAGCTGTACAGAGACAGCAGCCGTCGGCTACGAATGCCTCAGTGAGTGGATTCCAGCAAGAAGAGCCTGCCTACGTCAGCCGCAGTTATAGACGCGGGACGCGAGGAGGACGAGAGGCGATCGACATGCGACCGCCAGGAATTATCGCAACGAAACCTGAGTTGTGTTGATTCGACTGAAGGTACCTGCTATTGCGGATTCTTCCTATGACGCTGTACGGAGAGAATTCGCAGGTGATACCTACGCACTGCTGGACGAAGGATCGTTCACGCTCATCGACTACGAACTCATCCGCAGCCTGAACCTGGAAGGTGAGAGTCGACAACTGAACGTGCATTGGTTTGACGGAAAATCTGCCAAAGAGCGCACGAGAATGGTTAACCTGCAGATCAGTGCAGCGGGCAAGCCAAAGCGCCATGAGCTGAAGAATGCGTACGGAGTGACCAATTTGAACCTTCCGATGCAGAGCTTGCGTCGAGAAGATGTGAAGGCAGGGAAGGCGAATGCGCGCCTGCCTGTAAAGCCGTATAACAACGCGACGCCAAGGATCCTAAGTGAACTGGATCATGCACATCTAGGAATACCCCTCAGAACCAGAAGCTATGGACCTGGAGGACCATATGCAGCAGCCACCGCACTTGGATGGGTGGTGTATGGACCGGTGAGTGGAAAGACCACCTCACCGCTTCAGAGACCGTGCCTCCTAGCAGTGCCACAGGATAATCTTCTAGAGAAGATGGTCTGTGATTACTTCGAGAATTTCGGAGTGAAGCCGGCACAGTCAGTCGCAGCTGGCGGAGTGAAGCCGCCGCCGTCAGTTTAGATGACGGCGACGCACGGGCCCTGAGTATCCTGGAGGAGACAACAAAGCGAGTTGGCCGACGATAAGAGACTGGGCTGCTATGGAGAGACGACGAGGAGAGACCGCCAGAGAGCTACAATATGGCACTCAAGAGACTCGTCAATATCAAACGGAAAATGAGGCACGATGTGGACTTTGCGCGGGCGTACAAGGGAATAATAGATGATTACATCAAGAAAGGTTAAGCACGACGACTGGAGCCGCAAGAAGCCAAGTGGTCTCAGGAAGGCAAGGCATGGTACCTGCCGCATTTCGGGGCGGAAATCCCGAATAAGCCTGGAAAAATCCTGCTGGTCTTCGAAGCGGCTGCCAAGGTGAACAACGTGTCACTGAATTCGGCGCTAATGAAAGGCCCACAGCGCTACAAGCCCCTCCCAGCAGTGCTTGTCCATTTTCGGGAAGGAGCAGTTTGGGTGTGTGCAGACATCAAGGAGATGTTTCATTAGATATTATTGCAGCTACAGGACAGATGCGCCCAGAGGTTCCTGTGGAGAAACGGAGACGATCGTCGGGAGCCCGACGTATTCGAGATGCAGGTGATGACGATCGGAGCGGCCTGCTCACCATGCTCGGCGGATTATGTGAAAACCGTGAATGCATCACAGTCCAGCAGCACGGATCCGCGAGCAGTCCTGGTGATCAACGAATACTACTACGTGGGGAACTACGTCGAAGGTTTCATCAGTGAAGAAGAAGCTATCGCCGTTTCGACACGGGTGAGAGAAATAAATACAGATGCTTGGTTTGATTTGTGTCGATTTACTTTCAGTTCGGCAAGTGTGGTCAGAGCGTTGAACCCACTTGAATCCATAGCTAGCGTTAGATGGCCCGAAGCTGAGAAGAAGGTACTAGGAATATACTGGCAGCCGGCTACAGATGACTTCAAGCTCGGCGTCAAATATCATCGAGTCACGAGGAGCGTCATGACAGGGCAACGTGTTCCTACGAAGAGGGAGTTTCCGAGCCTGGTTCCCGCGACTGGAACTTCAAGCAACAGCACTGGGCACGAGACCGATCCAGAAGGAGCACGGTGTGGCGATCGGCAGCTGCGTATTATGGACGGATTCTAAGACCGTGCTGCACTAGATAGATAAGCAGTACCCACCAGAGACACAAACAGTTCGTCGGGAACCGGGTGGAAGAGATTTTAGAATTCACGAAGGCGTCCCAATGGAGATGGATTCCGTCTGCCGAAAACGTGGCAGATGATGCAACGAGGAAGCGCAAGGCCGTGAACCTAAGCATTGGTTCCCGGTGGCTAAGCGGTCCACCATTTCTACTAAGACCAGGTAGACCAAGAAAAAAGATGGCCGAGATCAAGAGAGAGGACTAGAGTCCCCCGACGCCAGATGAAGAGGAGATGAAATGTGAGTTTACACTAGTCACGGCGAGCTTCATATTTTTACAGAGATTTTCGAGCTACAACAGGTTGATAAGGAGCACCGCATGGGTGATCGAAAGGACCACGCTGAGGCAGAGCGTGCACTGATTAGGTAATTGCAGCGAGAAGCGTTCGCCGAGGACAGCTAAGGAAGGGCTGCCAAGGGCAGCCAACGGTACGGGTTGTCCTCATACTTGGACGAGGACGGAGTAATGCGAGCCAGCGGAAGAATCGACGACGTGATGTGACGTACGTGACGTACAGCGTCGGCCGATCATACTCTTTCACAAGGAGGCACTGGCGGAGATGATTGTGCGGCATCACCATCAAAGGATGTGCCACCAAAATATGGAGACAACTATTGGAGCGATCCGGCAGAAGTTCTGGATAACGAACTTACGGAGGCTGCTACGGAAAGTGAGGAGCAAATGCCTCGTTTGCATGCTACGAAGGGCGCGACCAGAGCAGCCCGAAATGGGCCCCCTGCCAGAGGACCAGCTGGAGGCCAACGGATGCCCATTTAAGTTTACCGGCCTGGATTTCTTTCTACCAGTATTTGTGACTGTTGGACGTCACACGGAGAAAAAGTGGGTGGCATTATTTACATGTCTAACCACAAGGGCTATACACTTGGAGCTGGCCCACGATTTTTCTACAGATTTCTGTATAATCGCCATGAGGAACTTCATGAGCCGCCGTAGACCGGTGGTCAGGATAAGGAGCGACAAGGGAAAGACGTGGCTATACCACGAAGAGAGTGGAAACGAGGCGTCGTGGAAGAGGTGTTCACCGGAAGAGATGGAGTACCTCATCGAGCGGCGGTGCGGACTAACGATCGAGCCAAGACGACAATGCGTCCCGTTTCGAAGCTAGCTGTCCTGGACGTGGTGAATGCGGCTGCTTCATGGGGGTGGGGATGTCGCTGAATGGATTAGGGCTATCGATAGTTAAGGTTGAATTTAGTATTCAGTATTATTTGTGTGAGGATTTCTAGGGTCATATTATTCGGTCACACTGAATCCAGCTTACGAGCTTAAAATTGGCGGTTCGGTCTAAACCGATTTGCACCATCACAGAGAAAGGGGAAAGAAACTGCGGTATATAGGCTAAGTTATTGTATTTCAGGTTAGGCTAACTCATTTACATATTTCAGAACTAAACACTATCTCCAACACACTCTTGTTGTCTTTGATATCGCTAACCAAGCGACGATATCAACTAGTGTTCCGAAGGCATATTTTTTGTCAATATCTATCGATTTACCAAATATTTTTCAAATCGAAAAATTATTTCGATATTTTAAAGAAAGTTAGGATATTCTATCAGTTACTCAACATGCTTCCTTTGACAATAGGTGGGTCCTTGTAAATTTCCACTAGCAAAATTAATATTTTAAAATTGTGTTAAGCGGTAACGAGTATCTTATAGTCGCGGCTCTCGACTATAGCGTTTCATCTAGTTTTACTTCACAAGTCACGATGAAACCTTTTTAAGTGGTCGTGCATGTTATCCAACCCGAAAACATTCAGACCTTAGGAAATTCATAAACAATTTTGCAATCGTAGCAGCCGCTGAAAATTCTAGCTTCGCTAGCAAAAGTTCCTCTCACTTAAACCGAGCCCTGTGAGAAACAAATTCGGACTAACATAAACAATTGACGCTTTCCAATCTTAGCAAGCGCTGATTCTAGCATTGCTAGCAAAATCTCCCCTCACTCAAGCTAGGGCCTGAATCACATCCGGCCTACTATAGGCAAATGTCGCCAGACATAAACAAAGCTCCCAAATTTTCCGTGAAGGGTCCGATCTAGTCGGAGCCAGTTGCTAACCCAATTATTGTCGAGTAATCGATTTATTAACTCTCAATTATTGCATCAGCCAATTGTCCGATTCTCTTTACTTTTGATAATCTCTTTTAATCTCTTTAGATACAAATTCTCTTAAGCCGAGGTTTCATGAATAATCATTTATTTTCATCAAGAGCAGGTCTTCTTGGGAAACAAAAACGACTGGGCACGATAATATAAGTTAATATTAAGTGTTTTGTGAAAATGAAATAAATGTTAATAAGGTGAACATCTGTAAAATAAAAAATATATTTTTTTAATAACCGACCCAGTAGTGAATTTAATTTGCGTGGTTGATATATTGCTGCTTGTCTGTTGATATTTGATAAGTTTTCTGCTTGTCCCAGTGTGCTGGAAGCTGGGAGCGGAGAGCAAGAGCTGATCGCTTTCGCGTTTTGGGACTATGCGTGGGAGAACGAAAGCGGGAAGAGGGAAAAAGTCAGTCGTCTTCGGCAAGCGAGAGAACGCGCACGTTGCATCTAACGCGGGACGCTATTTGCATATGTCATATATTAATAAACGTGAATTTTTGTGAATTTGTCTTTTGTGTTTTGCATTGCCTGGGACCTCTCTTACAATGACCCTTTGCTAATTAAATACAAGGGGACACAACTTTACATGGTGGCCCATGAGGGGAGCTGCAATCGCAAACATAATCGAAAATTCTGAATTCTGTGTAAATAAGCGCCGTTAGATCGCAACTGCGTTAAGTTTGCAAGTCGGCTCTGCATACCGCGAAAAGTGAAGAAGAAAGAAAACGGCGATACATAGACGCAGCTACGGAAGTTACTGGACCTTTCTGGACGTTTTCTTCTCTTCTTTTGGACATAACGGAATCACAGCTGCACCTAGACTACAGGCCGGCGGATCTGCGAATTACGGAAGAGGAGAACTGCGATACATAGGCCCAAGACGACAGTTTTTTGAACTTTGGAGACGGTCGTTGATCTTCGCTTCGTCTTGGGGTGGATTCTGGTATACATAACTGAGTAAGTAGACAAGTTGTGTGCGAAATAAAATTTACTGAATTTAAATTATTATTTGGGGTGGTGAGTTGCGCGTGAAGTTCGGTTTCACAACATTGGTCAACATGAAAGCGGGATCGGATGCTCCTACTTTGGAGCAACTGGTTAACTTGCAGGCGAATCGATTTCAGTCCGTGAAATCCCTGTCGCAAAATTTTAAAAAGGATTCGCAATCGAGGAAAACGAGGATTTACCTGAAGAAACGGCTGGAACAAGTTGAGGAGTTACGAAGCGAGTTTAGGGAGACGGATTCCGTTATCGTGACCCTGGAAGGATTTTCTGTGTCGGCCTATGCCACGAAGGATTTCCAGTCTGAGTTAGAGGAGCGGTACATGGATACCTATTACGCTTTCGCGGAGGAGTTGGACAAACTTGGACCAGAGGCTTGTACGCCTCCGCCGCCATTGTCTGGGGGCGCCGATGCGGAAGTGCGGCTGAACATGCCCCAGATGTCGGTTCCGAAGTTCTCAGGCGCGTGTGTCGATTGGCCAGGCTATTATGATTCCTTCACGAGCCTAATCCACAACAACGCCAATCTGAGTAGTGTGCAGAAGTTGCAGTTTCTCAAGGAGTCGCTGCCGAGGGACCGCGATAATGACATACGTCAGATGCAGCTCACGGAAGGGAACTATTCGGTGGCTTGGGGATTGATGATCAAGAGGTACAACAATCCTCGCCTCGTTTTTGCCCACCACATGAATGCCATATACGCGTTGCCTAGGCTATAGAAGGACAACACAAAGTTAATACGGTCGATGTTAAGCATGTTTAATCTGGCTGCATTTCGCCGCGTTCAAGCCTTGGACGGGGAATCGCAGCACTGAGGCTACCAAAGGAGACCCACAACGCTTGGGAGCACCATCAAGGAAGTTTTTCCACAGTTCCACCCTACAGAGAGTTGGAGTCATTTTTAAACGATCGGCTGGTTGTAATGGATGCGATTGAGAACCGAGACTCACACATTGTTGCATTTCCCTGTTTTGGCTCATAGCCAGTCGCCGAGCGGTGTGCCGCCGCAACATGTGGCGCCGACTCCTAGTGCACCTGCAGACAGGGAGAGCGTATCTCAACAGCGCAGACCGGAACCTCGGCGCATCTTACGGATGCTATTCAGCAACGTCATCGGATCCGTCTTCGAGAAATGTCCTTCTCGCTACTGTTCATATCGCCGTGCGGAACCCGGTCAACGGACTGCACGCTGTCATAAATGCCCTGGTCGACCAATAATCGGAGGCAACCATTGTCTCGGAGTACGTGGTACAGGCCTTGCATCTGGGGGCGGTCGTCGGTGCAAGTATACTGTCAATTTTGAAATCCGTAATAATGTTAACCCTGACTTTTCAGTAGACGTTGATTCCGCGTATATCCTCAATTCGGTTACTTCCTGTCTTCCTTATCGCAGCTTCATGCCTCAGCGTTGGGGCCTTATACGAGGGCTCCCGCTGGCGGATCCGAACTTCTCACGATCGAAGCGAGTCGACCTCATCTTGGGTGTGGACCTGTTGGCGCAAATCATGTTGCCGGACACCAGGATCGGGCTGCCCGGCGAGCCTATAGCTCAGAACACTCACCTTGGGTGGATCCTATCTGGTTTGGCGGACGGAGTGCGGGAAGCGATTCAGGTTCGGTGTCATCGGGTACTCTTGGACACCGAAGCTTTGTTCAAGCGTTTCTGCGAGGTGTAGGCCGTTCCGGACCGTTCTCTCACATCGGAGGGGGACCTCTGGTGCGAAGCCTTCTTTCAGAAGACACATATTCGTCGATCGGATGGCCGTTACGTGGTACGGTTGCCCTTCAAAACTTACATTGATCCAACTATGGTTCTGGGAAGATCGCATCAGATGAGCGAAATATATGTGTATGATATTCTTTCGGAAGTCACACGTTGGAGGAAGCAAGGGATAAGCGGACACATGGAGTTGCGGAAATGGTCCAGCAACGAGTCCAGTCTCTTGCTCTCTATTCCTGCGGAGCATCAGTGCAGCCGGACTCCTTTAAACTGGGACACTACGGATCCTATTAAGGTGTTAGGGATGTATTGGCTCCGGAATAAGGACTGTTTTAAATTTCAAGTCAATTTTGAGATTCCAGCTAGGTTTACCAAACGGATGATTCTATCGAGCATAGCTAGGCTGTTTGATCCACTGGGTCTTATCACCAGTCATCATCGTGGGAAAGCTGATTTTAAAGGAGGTAACCATGGCAAAGAAAATGCATGCGGATGGCACTCAGTCGGCGCTGGAGTGGGACGACGAGGTTCCGGACGCCCTCGTAGAACGGTGGCGAACGTTTCGGGACGGGTTGATGAGGATCGATGACATAAGCATATGGATTCATTATTCCCCTGGATGTATAGTGTCAGCTCAGCTTCACGCGTTCTGCGACGGTTCATCGACATCTTATGCGGCCTCGGTCTACCTAAGGATCGAGTGCGAGGACGGAGCATGCTATAGCTCACTGTTGGCCTCGAAGTCAAGGGTGACTCCCACAAGGCCCTTCACTATACCTAGAACGGAGCTGAGTGGCGCAGTTTTGGCCGTCAAGCTGGTAAAATGGCTTACTTTGGCTCGAATCGTTCTACTGAACGGATGCCACAATCCACTGGCTGTACGGGGACATCACTAGGTGGAAGACGTTCGTGGCCAACGGGGTCGCGTTCACTCTGGATCATTCTTCGCCCTCGCAATGGAGGCATGTGGGCACGGCTGAGAATCCAGCGGACTGTGCGACAAGAGGATTGTCTCCGGGTGAATTGAAGGGCTTTGGCCTATGGTGTCGAGGCCCTGAGTGGCTTATACGCAGTCCGAGTGACTGGCCTTCTATGGAGTTCGGGCAGGTCGACACCAACGATGCCGCACTAGAGGCAAAGGCGGCCAAAGTACGAGTTCACCACGCAGTCCCGCTTCCGTCGTTCGTTGGCAGATTTTCTACTTTTTAGTCACGGCCTATGCGTTGCGGTTCAGGCACAATGCTGTCGGCAAGGGAGAGAGGCGCATCGGCCCCTTAGCCATTGTAGAGCTTGACTTTGCTTTAGGGGCTATAGTGCGCATCGTGCAGCGGGAATCGTTCCCAATGGACGACGGCTACCCGCGCGAAGTAAGCTCTTGAGCTTGTCGCCGATCTTGTCGGAAGGCATCCTGCGAGTGAGGGGGCGACTACGGCATTCTAACTTGCCATATGAGCGCCGGCATCCAATAATACTCCCAAGTTCCCATCATTTCACTGAGCTGGTAATTCGCCACTCGCACGTTTTGACTCTGCACGGAGGTGCGCAGCTGACGTTAGCGCACACCCGCCAGCGGTTCTGGATAGTGACAGGAAGGCAGGCAGTTCGAAGAGTTGTGCGGAAATGTGTCCAGTGTTTCCGGGCGCAGCCCTCCGCTTTGGCTCAGCTCATGGGAGACTTGCCGCTTCATCGAGTGAACCCCCCTAGTCGTCCATTCATTGCAACGGGAGTTTACTACACAGGGGCTATTAAGCTCAAGGCAGCACGGTTCCGAGGCACCAGTTTCTACAAGGAGTACATCGCCGTTTTCATTTGCCTTGCAACAAAGGCAGTGCATTTGGAAGCGGTGACAGGCCTCACCACGGAGCATTTTCTGCTGGCGCTGGACAGGTTCACCGGGAGGAGAGGGATGGTTCAGCACCTCTACAGTGACAATGGAACCAACTTTGTTGGGCAGTCGCCCAATTTCGGCGGGCTGTGGGAGGCTAACGTGAAGTCGGTGAAACATCACCTGAAGAGGGTCATTGCGGATCGACGGCTCACCTATAAGGAGTTGACTACGGTGCTTATGGTACGTCATTTCTGGGAGGCTTGGAGTCGGGAGCACATCTACAGCAGAGGCCCAAGTGGCGACTCAGATCTAAACACTATGTCCAACACACTCTTGTTGTCTTTGATATCGCTAACCAAGCGACGATATCAACTAGTGTTCCGAAGGCATATTTTTTGTCAATATCTATCGATTTACCAAAGATTTTTCAAATCGGAAATTATTTCGATATTTTAAAGAAAGTTAGGATATTCTATCAGTTACTCAACATGCTTCCTTTGACAATAGGTGGGTCCTTGTAAATTTCCACTAGCAAAATTAATATTTTAAAATTGTGTTAAGCGGTAACGAGTATCTTATAGTCGCGGCTCTCGACTATAGCGTTTCATCTAGTTTTACTTCACAAGTCACGATGAAACCTTTTTAAGTGGTCGTGCATGTTATCCATCCCGTAAACATTCAGACCTTAGGAAATTCATAAACAATTTTGCAATCGTAGCAGCCGCTGCAAAATTCTAGCTTCGCTAGCAAAAGTTCCTCTCACTTAAACCGAGCCCTGTGAGAAACAAATTCGGACTAACATAAACAAATGACTCTTTCCAATCTTAGCAAGCGCTGATTCTAGCATCGGTGAAACATCACCTGAAGAGGGTCATTGCGGATCGACGGCTCACCTATAAGGAGTTGACTACGGTGCTTATGGTACGTCATTTCTGGAAGGCTTGGAGTCGGGAGCACATCTACAGCAGAGGCCCAAGTGGCGACTCAGATCTAAACACTATGTCCAACACACTCTTGTTGTCTTTGATATCGCTAACCAAGCGACGATATCAACTAGTGTTCCGAAGGCATATTTTTTGTCAATATCTATCGATTTACCAAAGATTTTTCAAATCGGAAATTATTTCGATATTTTAAAGAAAGTTAGGATATTCTATCAGTTACTCAACATGCTTCCTTTGACAATAGGTGGGTCCTTGTAAATTTCCACTAGCAAAATTAATATTTTAAAATTGTGTTAAGCGGTAACGAGTATCTTATAGTCGCGGCTCTCGACTATAGCGTTTCATCTAGTTTTACTTCACAAGTCACGATGAAACCTTTTTAAGTGGTCGTGCATGTTATCCATCCCGTAAACATTCAGACCTTAGGAAATTCATAAACAATTTTGCAATCGTAGCAGCCGCTGAAAATTCTAGCTTCGCTAGCAAAAGTTCCTCTCACTTAAACCGAGCCCTGTGAGAAACAAATTCGGACTAACATAAACAAATGACTCTTTCCAATCTTAGCAAGCGCTGATTCTAGCATTGCTAGCAAAATCTCCCCTAACTCAAGCCAGGGCCTGAATCACATCCGGACTACTACAGGCAAATGTCGCCAGACATAAACAAAGCTCCCAAATTTTCCGTGAAGGGTCCGATCTAGTCGGAGCCAGTTGCTAACCCAATTATTGTCGAGTAATCGATTTATTAACTCTCAATTATTGCATCAGCCAATTGTCCGATTCTCTTTACTTTTGATAATCTCTTTTAATCTCTTTAGATACAAATTCTCTTAAGCCGAGGTTTCATGAATAATCATTTATTTTCATCAAGAGCAGGTCTTCTTGGGAAACAAAAACGACTGGGCACGATAATATAAGTTAATATTAAGTGTTTTGTGAAAATGAAATAAATGTTAATAAGGTGTACATCTGTAAAATAAAAAATATATTTTTTAATAACCGACCCAGTAGTGAATTTAATTTGCGTGGTTGATATATTGCTGCTTGTCCCAGTGTGCTGGAAGCTGGGAGCGGAGAGCAAGAGCTGATCGCTTTCGCGTTTTGGGACTATGCGTGGGAGAACGAAAGCGGGAAGAGGGAAAAAGTCAGTCGTCTTCGGCAAGCGAGAGAACGCGCACGTTGCATCTAACGCGGGACGCTATTTGCATATGTCATATATTAATAAACGTGAATTTTTGTGAATTTGTCTTTTGTGTTTTGCATTGCCTGGGACCTCTCTTACAATGACCCTTTGCTAATTAAATACAAGGGGACACAACTTTACATGGTGGCCCATGAGGGGAGCTGCAATCGCAAACATAATCGAAAATTCTGAATTCTGTGTAAATAAGCGCCGTTAGATCGCAACTGCGTTAAGTTTGCAAGTCGGCTAACCAAGCGACGATATCAACTAGTGTTCCGAAGGCATATTTTTTGTCAATATCTATCGATTTACCAAAGATGTTTCAAATCGGAAATTATTTCGATATTTTAAAGAAAGTTAGGATATTCTATCAGTTACTCAACATGCTTCCTTTGACAATAGGTGGGTCCTTGTAAATTTCCACTAGCAAAATTAATATTTTAAAATTGTGTTAAGCGGTAACGAGTATCTTATAGTCGCGGCTCTCGACTATAGCGTTTCATCTAGTTTTACTTCACAAGTCACGATGAAACCTTTTTAAGTGGTCGTGCATGTTATCCATCCCGTAAACATTCAGACCTTAGGAAATTCATAAACAATTTTGCAATCGTAGCAGCCGCTGAAAATTCTAGCTTCGCTAGCAAAAGTTCCTCCTCACTTAAACCGAGCCCTGTGAGAAACAAATTCGGACTAACATAAACAAATGACTCTTTCCAATCTTAGCAAGCGCTGATTCTAGCATTGCTAGCAAAATCTCCCCTAACTCAAGCCAGGGCCTGAATCACATCCGGACTACTACAGGCAAATGTCGCCAGACATAAACAAAGCTCCCAAATTTTCCGTGAAGGGTCCGATCTAGTCGGAGCCAGTTGCTAACCCAATTATTGTCGAGTAATCGATTTATTAACTCTCAATTATTGCATCAGCCAATTGTCCGATTCTCTTTACTTTTGATAATCTCTTTTAATCTCTTTAGATACAAATTCTCTTAAGCCGAGGTTTCATGAATAATCATTTATTTTCATCAAGAGCAGGTCTTCTTGGGAAACAAAAACGACTGGGCACGATAATATAAGTTAATATTAAGTGTTTTGTGAAAATGAAATAAATGTTAATAAGGTGTACATCTGTAAAATAAAAAATATATTTTTTTAATAACCGACCCAGTAGTGAATTTAATTTGCGTGGTTGATATATTGCTGCTTGTCCCAGTGTGCTGGAAGCTGGGAGCGGAGAGCAAGAGCTGATCGCTTTCGCGTTTTGGGACTATGCGTGGGAGAACGAAAGCGGGAAGAGGGAAAAAGTCAGTCGTCTTCGGCAAGCGAGAGAACGCGCACGTTGCATCTAACGCGGGACGCTATTTGCATATGTCATATATTAATAAACGTGAATTTTTGTGAATTTGTCTTTTGTGTTTTGCATTGCCTGGGACCTCTCTTACAATGACCCTTTGCTAATTAAATACAAGGGGACACAACTTTACATGGTGGCCCATGAGGGGAGCTGCAATCGCAAACATAATCGAAAATTCTGAATTCTGTGTAAATAAGCGCCGTTAGATCGCAACTGCGTTAAGTTTGCAAGTCGGCTCTGCATACCGCGAAAAGTGAAGAAGAATGAAAACGGCGATACATAGACGCAGCTACGGAAGTTACTGGATCTTTCTGGACGTTTTCTTCTCTTCTTTTGGGCATAACGGAATCACAGCTGCACCTAGACTACAGGCCGGCGGATCTGCGAATTACGGAAGAGAAGAACTGCGATACATAGGCGCAAGACGACAGTTTTTTGAACTTTGGAGACGGTCGTTGATCTTCGCTTCGTCTTGGGGTGGATTCTGGTATACATAACTGAGTAAGTAGACAAGTTGTGTGCGAAATAAAATTTACTGAATTTAAATTATTATTTGGGGTGGTGAGTTGCGCGTGAAGTTCGGTTTCACAACATTGGTCAACATGAAAGCGGGATCGGATGCTCCTACTTTGGAGCAACTGGTTAACTTGCAGGCGAATCGATTTCAGTCCGTGAAATCCCTGTTGCAAAATTTTAAAAAGGATTCGCAATCGAGGAAAACGAGGATTTACCTGAAGAAACGGCTGGAACAAGTTGAGGAGTTACGAAGCGAGTTTAGGGAGACGGATTCCGTTATCGTGACCCTGGAAGGATTTTCTGTGTCGGCCTATGCCACGAAGGATTTCCAGTCTGAGTTCGAGGAGCGGTACATGGATACCTATTACGCTTTCGCGGAGGAGTTGGACAAACTTGGACCAGAGGCTTGTACGCCTCCGCCGCCATTGTCTGGGGGCGCCGATGCGGAAGTGCGGCTGAACATGCCCCAGATGTCGGTTCCGAAGTTCTCAGGCGCGTGTGTCGATTGGCCAGGCTATTATGATTCCTTCACGAGCCTAATCCACAACAACGCCAATCTGAGTAGTGTGCAGAAGTTGCAGTTTCTCAAGGAGTCGCTGCCGAGGGACCGCGATAATGACATACGTCAGATGCAGCTCACGGAAGGGAACTATTCGGTGGCTTGGGGATTGATGATCAAGAGGTACAACAATCCTCGCCTCGTTTTTGCCCACCACATGATTGCCATATACGCGTTGCCTAGGCTATAGAAGGACAACACAAAGTTAATACGGTCGATGTTAAGCATGTTTAATCTGGCTGCATTTCGCCGCGTTCAAGCCTTGAACGGGGAATCGCAGCACTGGCTGGCACACTACGTAGCATCGAGGCTACCAAAGGAGACCCACAACGCTTGGGAGCACCATCAAGGAAGTTTTTCCACAGTTCCACCCTACAGAGAGTTGGAGTCATTTTTAAACGATCGGCTGGTTGTAATGGATGCGATTGAGAACCGAGGCTCACACATTGTTGCATTTCCCTGTTTTGGCTCATAGCCAGTCGCCGAGCGGTGTGCCGCCGCAACATGTGGCGCCGACTCCTAGTGCACCTGCAGACAGGGAGAGCGTATCTCAACAGCGCAGACCGGAACCTCGGCGCATCTTACGGATGCTATTCAGCAACGTCATCGGATCCGTCTTCGAGAAATGTCCTTCTCGCTACTGTTCATATCGCCGTGCGGAACCCGGTCAACGGACTGCACGCTGTCATAAATGCCCTGGTCGACCAATAATCGGAGGCAACCATTGTCTCGGAGGACGTGGTACAGGCCTTGCATCTGGGGGCGGTCGTCGGTGCAAGTATACTGTCAATTTTGAAATCCGTAATAATGTTAACCCTGACTTTTCAGTAGACGTTGATTCCGCGTATATCCTCAATTCAGTTACTTCCTGTCTTCCTTATCGCAGCTTCATGCCTCAGCGTTGGGGCCTTATACGAGGGCTCCCGCTGGCGGATCCGAACTTCTTACGATCGAAGCGAGTCGACCTCATCTTGGGTGTGGACCTGTTGGCGCAAATCATGTTGCCGGACACCAGGATCGGGCTGCCCGGCGAGCCTATAGCTCAGAACACTCACCTTGGGTGGATCCTATCTGGTTTGGCGGACGGAGTGCGGGAAGCGATTCAGGTTCGGTGTCATCGGGTACTCTTGGACACCGAAGCTTTGCTCAAGCGTTTCTGCGAGGTGGAGGCCGTTCCGGACCGTTCTCTCACATCGGAGGGGGACCTCTGGTGCGAAGCCTTCTTTCAGAAGACACATATTCGTCGATCGGATGGCCGTTACGTGGTACGGTTGCCCTTCAAAACTTACATTGATCCAACTATGGTTCTGGGAAGATCGCATCAGATGAGCGAAATATATGTGTATGATATTCTTTCGGAAGTCACACGTTGGAGGAAGCAAGGGATAAGCGGACACATGGAGTTGCGGAAATGGTCCAGCAACGAGTCCAGTCTCTTGCTCTCTATTCCTGCGGAGCATCAGTGCAGCCGGACTCCTTTAAACTGGGACACTACGGATCCTATTAAGGTGTTAGGGATGTATTGGCTCCGGAATAAGGACTGTTTTAAATTTCAAGTCAATTTTGAGATTCCAGCTAGGTTTACCAAACGGATGATTCTATCGAGCATAGCTAGGCTGTTTGATCCACTGGGTCTTATCGCACCAGTCATCATCGTGGGAAAGCTGATTTTAAAGGAGGTAACCATGGCAAAGAAAATGCATGCGGATGGCACTCAGTCGGCGCTGGAGTGGGACGACGAGGTTCCGGACGCCCTCGTAGAACGGTGGCGAACGTTTCGAAACGGGTTGCTGATGGTCGACGACATAAGCATAGACCGATGGATTCATTATTCCCCTGGATGTATAGTGTCAGCTCAGCTTCACGCGTTCTGCGACGGTTCATCGACATCTTATGCGGCCTCGGTCTACCTAAGGATCGAGTGCGAGGACGGAGCATGCTATAGCTCACTGTTGGCCTCGAAGTCAAGGGTGACTCCCACAAGGCCCTTCACTATACCTAGAACGGAGCTGAGTGGCGCAGTTTTGGCCGTCAAGCTGGTAAAATGGCTTACTTTGGCTCGAATCGTTCTACTGGACGGATGCCACAATCCACTGGCTGTACGGGGACATCACTAGGTGGAAGACGTTCGTGGCCAACAGGGTCGCGTTCATTCTGGATCATTCTTCGCCCTCGCAATGGAGGCATGTGGGCACGGCTGAGAATCCAGCGGACTGTGCGACAAGAGGATTGTCTCCGGGTGAATTGAAGGGCTTTGGCCTATGGTGTCGAGGCCCTGAGTGGCTTATACGCAGTCCGAGTGACTGGCCTTCTATGGAGTTCGAGCAGGTCGACACCAACGATGCCGCACTAGAGGCAAAGGCGGCCAAAGTACGAGTTCACCACGCAGTCCCGCTTCCGTCGTTCGTTGGCAGATTTTCTACTTTTAGCCGGGCTGTACGAGTCACGGCCTATGCGTTGCGGTTCAGGCACAATGCTGTCGGTAAGGGAGAGAGGCGCATCGGCCCCTTAGCCATTGTAGAGCTTGACTTTGCTTTAGGGGCTATAGTGCGCATCGTGCAGCGGGAATCGTTCCCAATGGACGACGGCTACCCGCGCGAAGTAAGCTCTTGAGCTTGTCGCCGATCTTGTCGGAAGGCATCCTGCGAGTGAGGGGGTGACTACGGCATTCTAACTTGCCATATGAGCGCCGGCATCCAATAATACTCCCAAGTTCCCATCATTTCACTGAGCTGGTAATTCGCCACTCGCACGTTTTGACTCTGCACGGAGGTGCGCAGCTGACGTTAGCGCACACCCGCCAGCGGTTCTGGATAGTGACAGGAAGGCAGGCAGTTCGAAGAGTTGTGCGGAAATGTGTCCAGTGTTTCCGGGCGCAGCCCTCCGCTTTGGCTCAGCTCATGGGAGACTTGCCGCTTCATCGAGTGAACCCCCTAGTCGTCCATTCATTGCAACGGGAGTTTACTACACAGGGGCTATTAAGCTCAAGGCAGCACGGTTCCGAGGCACCAGTTTCTACAAGGAGTACATCGCCGTTTTCATTTGCCTTGCAACAAAGGCAGTGCATTTGGAAGCGGTGACAGGCCTCACCACGGAGCATTTTCTGCTGGCGCTGGACAGGTTCACCGGGAGGAGAGGGATGGTTCAGCACCTCTACAGTGACAATGGAACCAACTTTGTTGGGCAGTCGCCCAATTTCGGCGGGCTGTGGGAGGCTAACGTGAAGTCGGTGAAACATCACCTGAAGAGGGTCATTGCGGATCGACGGCTCACCTATAAGGAGTTGACTACGGTGCTTATAAGCATAGAAGCATGTCTCAACTCGCGGCCGCTTCGTCCTCTCACAGCGGACGCAGACGACCTAGAGGTGCTCACGCCGGCTCATTTCTTGATTGGTGACTCGCTGCATGCACCTCCTGAGTTGCGCCCACAATCTAGGTCCTTCGCGGAGCAGGTCGTGATGGTGGCTATGGTACGTCATTTCTGGAAGGCTTGGAGTCGGGAGCACATCTACAGCAGAGGCCCAAGTGGCGACTCAGATCTAAACACTATGTCCAACACACTCTTGTTGTCTTTGATATCGCTAACCAAGCGACGATATCAACTAGTGTTCCGAAGGCATATTTTTTTGTCAATATCTATCGATTTACCAAAGATTTTTCAAATCGGAAATTATTTCGATATTTTAAAGAAAGTTAGGATATTCTATCAGTTACTCAACATGCTTCCTCTGACAATAGGTGGGTCCTTGTAAATTTCCACTAGCAAAATTAATATTTTAAAATTGTGTTAAGCGGTAACGAGTATCTTATAGTCGCGGCTCTCGACTATAGCGTTTCATCTAGTTTTACTTCACAAGTCACGATGAAACCTTTTTAAGTGGTCGTGCATGTTATCCATCCCGTAAACATTCAGACCTTAGGAAATTCTAGCTTCGCTAGCAAAAGTTCCTCTCACTTAAACCGAGCCCTGTGAGAAACAAATTCGGACTAACATAAACAAATGACTCTTTCCAATCTTAGCAAGCGCTGATTCTAGCATTGCTAGCAAAATCTCCCCTAACTCAAGCCAGGGCCTGAATCACATCCGGACTACTACAGGCAAATGTCGCCAGACATAAACAAAGCTCCCAAATTTTCCGTGAAGGGTCCGATCTAGTCGGAGCCAGTTGCTAACCCAATTATTGTCGAGTATCGATTTATTGACTCTCAATTATTGCATCAGCCAATTGTCCGATTCTCTTTACTTTTGATAATCTCTTTTAATTTCTTTAGATACAAATTCTCTCAAGCCGAGGTTTCATGAATAATCATTTATTTTCAATCAAGAGCAGGTCTTCTTGGGAAACAAAAATGACTGGGCACGATAATATAAGTTAATATTAAGTCTGTTGATATTCTTTGCCGTAGTCGAGGCATTTGAGGCATTGTCGTCGGGCCTCTTAAACTATATTTTGAAATTTACAATTTTACTTTTTTGTTGTACTCTGCCTATCTGGTTCAGAATCCCTTTCAGAGTCGCTCCTGCTTGTCGGTACTTGAGGCGTACACTCGACATTTACCTTAAATTAAACACTATCGACTAAAATATATAATATATATATAAAAATATAATAATATATTAAACATACCTCGTTGTAAAAAGCTATCCATATTTTCCTATTTTACTTTTAATAGGAGTAAAAAAATGTTTAGCGACGTGAAACGCGCGCTATTGATGGCACCATCGATTGTTGATGGGCCAAAACAAAGGTTTCTGCTGCCATCGATTGTCGTTCGATAGTACCCAACCGTCGATAGTCACGATAGTGCCACCGATAATTTTCCACCTCTAACTTGGACTTATACTACACATATCTTGCATTAAAAGTTTTCATAAATTCAATTAATTAAAGGGGTCATAATAGGCGAAACAACAAGACTAATTTTAAATTGATGGATATTATACATGTTTCAATAAGAGTACCTGTTTTGTCTTGCATTAAAATTTGGTGAGCACTTGTTCCGATAAACATATGTACATACATATGTACATATGAATGGATAATGGTCAAGGTGGGACTTTTATACATTTGTAGGTACACGGGCATAAGTACATATGCATATACATACATATATCGGAAAGTATAAACATAAGTAATATTCAATATTCTTTGATCATTCAAATTTTAGGCTGCTACCATTTCTACAGAACAAAACGCCCTCCATGTAGACATGGTCTCGACACATAAGCGCATATTTATCATCATTTTTGTGTCCGTCGTATTATTTTTTTCGTTGAGAATATTATGGAATTGTCATATGCCAATTTCCACTGTGAGTACATGTATTGTACATATTTGTTAAAAAATTAAAACGCAATATTTTAGGCATTGATATAAACATATTTAATAATTGAATTAATCAACTTCTTAAACTTAACAAGAGCAAACGCTATAGTCGAGTGCCGCGAATATATGATACCCGTTACTGTTTTACACAATTTTAAAATATTCATTTTGCTAGTGGAAATTACCCTGTTGAGTAATTGCTAGTGAATTCACAAACCATGTGAGGCCTTATAACCTAAATTTCATCATAAGTCTTTGGTAAATCGAAAGATATTAACAGAAATAAGTTATATAAGGTCGGCTTGTGGGCGTGGCCAGATGAACTCGTGGGAAGTTGCAGCGGCATCCCTAAAATAAGTGTTCTTAAGCCTAACTTTCTAGCTCTTTTCGTTCCCGAGATTTTTGTATTTTTGGTTTTTCGGGTTTTGTGGACGTTAGGGTGGGCGTGGCTAGATGGAAAAAAACCATTCGCATTTGGGGCATCATAAAAATGTACATGCTTAATCCGAACTTTCTATGACTTATAGTTACCGAGATAGCAGGTTTTCTTGAAAATGCGAAAACCGTCTTTTGAGCTAAAAGAAGCGCTGGCATCCAAAGTTTATACTAGCTCTAGCTCTAATAGTTTTCAAGATTTCAGCTATTTTAGTTTATCGTGATTTGTGGGCGTTAGAGTGGGCGTGGAAGTATGCTGAAATAAACTTGCGCTGTCCCGGGACCTCAAGAATCTTCATGCTTAATCTCAACTTTGTATCTGCTATAGTTCCTAAGATCTCAGCGTTCATACGGACGGACACACGGACATGGCTCAATCGACTTCGCTATTGATCCTGATCAAGAATATATATACTTTTTAGGGTCGGAAACGCTTCCTTCTATCTGTTACATACTTTTCAACGAATCTAGTATACCCTTTTACTCTACGAGTAACGGGTATACTTACATTTACAGGGTGGCCCACGAAAGATTTGCGTTTTAAAAAAGATCGATTGTGACGTTGGCTGTGTGGCAGATAGCGCCGTCCTGCTGGAATCATATGTCGTCCCTGTCTTCCTCTTCCATCCAGAGAAAGAAAAAGTCTTCCAACATGCCAAGATAGCGGACACTATTAAGCAATCACTCGTTGTGGCTTCTTCAAGACGACAGTTTTGCTTATTAACACCGAGGTGGAAATGGGCCTCATTAGAAAACACGATTATTCGGTAAAAATGGTCATCATCATGGGCTCCTGAGCCCATTCCGCGAACCGAAAACGCATAGGATGGCCATGCGGCTTAAGCTGCTGAACCAACTGAATCTTATATGGCCTAAGACTTTGGTTAAAATCCGTTGCAGGGAAGTGCGCGAAATTTCAAACTCTGGAGCACGGTGCCGAGTTGACGTCGACGGATTGTCATTGACAGTTTCGGCCAACCGAACTGGACGAGCACGTTATCCATCAACTATCCAGTCTCACTCACACGCCTCTCAAAACTATTCACAAACTGCCTGGAAATCGCTTTATTTTTCTCCTAATTTTGACCGTAATCTTTTTGATTTTTTTCGAGCGAAAACTTAACCATTTCGTAAACCGCAAACCTTCTACTAGATATCTGTCTTATTGGCAATGACATTCGAAATGTCAAAGTCAAAATTATCGATGGTTCAAAAAGCAAACGCTACATTGACCATATATATTCTTGAAATGGCAGCGTATCTTAAGGTGATACCATTATCCGGCCATGCCCACTCTTACTTTCATCAATCTCGAATTCCGCTTTTTGTAGAAACTCTGAGATCTCGGTACCTATGATAGAAAGTTTGGATTTATCAAGTAAAAGGAAAAATTATTTAATGTAAATGGCATTGGCTTCTGTTTGTTTTGTTCTATATTTTTAATTAATAATAATAATTTATGCAAAAGGAGCCATCAGTGCTTAAAGATTTTATCTTCCAAAGCTTTCGCCTCTCTCTCTTCAGCTTGCATTTATTTCTTACTCACTTTTATCTTTGTAAGCAGATTCATCGAATAGCCGTCGACTTTAGCAATTAAGCCATATCGGTCTGTCCGTATGAACGCTGAAACTATAAGAGATTCAAAGTTGAGTTTAAGCAAGCAGATTCTTGAGCCATACCCACTATAACGCCCACAAATCATGAAAAACTGAAAAAAAATCTTTAAAAAAATGCATCGTGGGCATTGAGACAATGGCTGCTATACTGATCAACATTTTGAACGGGCGTCCAGAATCTGTAGAAAATTTTGCTGGGTATGGCAGTCGTATCGTCAACCTATTGTTTTCTAAATGGAAAGCAAAGAACTTGTAGGAAATTTCCGTATCAGTAGCTTTGGACCACGTGACACAAATTTACACTAATTTGTTGCGTTGCCTTCAAAAAACGTAACAACGAGGGTGGATATTCGACTGGCTCGGATAAAAACAATTATGAATGCAGTCGGAGAAGGAATGCGATTTTTGTGGAAGGGCTGGCCACAATTGTGCTGAATGTCGCTCTCGATTGTAGAAGGAATCAGACACAGCGGAAAAAAATTACACCCCGAGCAGCGGTGCTATAAATGTGACGGAATTGGACATGTGGCTTCAGTATGTCTTAAAGGTCGTACTAGTGGAAATTGCAAGAGCTATGAAAATAGAAATAACATTTGAACAGTAGCTACACCAATTGGAATCATTGTGGAAGTGGAATAATCGATCCTAGAGCCGAATGCTCGCTCAAGGAGAGTGTTGCGGAAAAAATTTACCGGAAAAGAGATTTTATAATGTTGTAACCCTAAATGGTATAAGTATCGATTCGTTTTGTAGCATATTGCAAGTACTCAGTAATATTAATATTGAATAATATTGCTTAGAAGTTTTATTGTAAGTAGTTATGAACAAATAAGACCCAAGAGGGGAAATGATGACAGCACTATAACAGCTGTCTCACAGGGATCAGAAGTGTAATGGCGGGGGTCAAGATAATTGGGTGCATGTGTTTACAAACCAGATTGAATGCAAAATTTAAGTTATGAAATAAGATTAATTGTTTGCAAAAGACTGCACCAAGATCCTGTGTGGATGCTTGGCGGGACTTGTGGAATGTAATGTATGTATAAATGAGACTTGAGAGTACATACGACACAAGTGTTTGGTGAAATAGTCAGTTGAGCTTGATGAGTCAAAACGGCCATGACTCGCTGTGCTGTCCCGAAAATATAGAAAAAGCACCCCGACGGTCTTCGACATATATTTTTAAATCATTTTTAAGTAAGATAACTTAAGCTTTTTTAAATCAGTAATTACGCTGATTAAATTGTTGAAGAACTAAAATCTCAGACTGCTCACAGCATTTTTAAGTTTACTGAAATGATCAACGGCTTTCCCAAACCATTTAACAAATTTCTTGTAATATTAGTTTGTCAAAAAAGTCTTGTACTATACCTTTTTGGAAAGCTGATTTCATGCGCTAACACGTGTTTGATTGATTGTCTTTTCTTTTAAGTCGTTCGTGAGTTATAGCGTCGCAATCATGGAGCAAAATAAAGAGAAAATAAGACATATTTTACAGTACTACTACGATTAAGGCAAAATTGCATCTCAAGCCGCCAATAAAATTTGTGCAGTTTATGGACCGGATACAGTTTCCATATCCACCGCACAACGATGGTATCAACGTTTTCGTTCTGGTGTAGAGGTGGTCGAAGATGCGCCACGCTCCGGAAGGCCTGTCGTCGAAAATTGCGATAAAATCGCTGAATTGGTCGAAAGATACCGGCATAGTAGCAGCCGTAGCATCGGTCAAGAGCTGGGAATGGAAGCCAGGAAGGTTCTTCTTCCAAAAGCTCAATTCGGATCTGTACTGCCAACAACTGGACCGCTTGAAGACAGCACTCATGCAGAAGAGGCCATCTTTGATCAACAGAGGCCGAATTGTCTTCAACCAGGACAACGCCAGGCCACACACATCTTTAGTGACGCGCCAGAAGCTCCGGGAGCTCAAGAGAGTCCTGTGAATATTGGCCCTCCGAGTTTTTTAAACTTTTTTTTTTTTTTTGGAACGCGTCATCGAACAAAACGGCGCATATTTGACATGAATCGCATTATTGGAACCAATTTTATGAACAATTGAAAATTCAATAAAAATCCCGCAAGACTTTTTTGACAACCTAATATAAGATCGTATGTATTCATTAAAAGTTCTATGCCCTTTAATATTTAAATATTTATTTTAATATTTAAATATTTGCACAAATTGTCTATAATTGAGTTTTTGTATTCTGGTCCCATGTCCGTAATGAACGCCTTCATTGGACCGTACTTCAGAATAAATGATTCAAATATTGCTGTTGCAACAGTTGCTGCGCTTTTGTTGGCAACAGGTATAGTAACTAATTTGGTCAAGTCACATATGAGCGTGACTGCATATTCATTGCCTTTTTGTGACTTTGGTAGTGGACCGATCGTATCCACTATCACTCTGTCAAAAGCATTCATCGGGGTTTCGGTAATTGTTAAAGGAGTCTTTACATTTTTTGTTCTTTTTGCCTTTTGACATTTCTGGATGTACTTTGTTTTGTCACGAGTCATTTCTTTTCAGTAATAATGTCGTTTAACCTTGGCCAAGGGTTTTGCAATGTAAAAATTGCTGTAAAATTATATTCCTCTAATTCAAGTCTCATACGCGTTAATTTAGAACTATGATTTGTCATCGAAAAAAAAATGGTAATGGTCTATGGTCTGTTTTTACTATGAAATGAGTTCCGTAGATATAGGGTCTGAATTTGGTGATTGCAAAATGAATAGCTGTTAACTCTTGTTCCGTCTTGTTCTTGTTACTTTCTCCTTTGGTAAATGCTTTCGATTGTGGGCTTGTGCTAGCACTTTTTACTATGAAATGAGTTCCGTAGATATAGGGTCTGAATTTGGTGATTGCAAAATGAATAGCTGTTAACTCTTGTTCCGTCTTGTTCTTGTTACTTTCTCCTTTGGTAAATGCTTTCGATTGTGGGCTTGTGTTAGCACTTCCCCACAGGCTTGCTTACTAGCATCTGTGATTATACTCGTACAAAATTCGTTTGTAAAATCTGGATATTGTAACAGAGTTGGCTTTATTAATTCATTCAAATGCATTTTGACATTCATCAGTCCATTCAAATGGAACATTCTTCTTATTTAATCTTGTTATATGCCTAGAATAATCGGCAACATTATTAATGAATCGTCTTTAGTAATTACAAAATGCAATGTAACTGTGGCACTGGATAATTTAATATGACATCAAACTTTTTGTCATCAGGCAAGATTCCCTTATCTGTACATTTGTGTCCCTAAAATGTGACTTAATGCATAAAAAATGAACATTTTTCAGGATGTAGCTTTAAGTTGTGTTTCCTACACATGTCAAAAACACTAATTAAATTGTTAAGCATGTGTTTTTCTGAACAAGCGATTAATTTTAAAACATCCATATAAAGGAATACTTGTGATGGTTCAAGTCCAGAGAATGAAATGGTCATCATTATTTTTTTTTTGCCAATTTAAATGGAAACTGCGTGAAGCGATAAGTGCCATTGCTCGTTAAAAATGACGTTATATCCATAGAGTTTTCGTCCAGCTCAATCTGATGGAATCCTGAATTTTTCTGATAGTAATTTTTTATTTATTAGTCAATTACTAATCGCTATTTTTCTTTTCGTAATCTATGGATTTCTTTGGTACAAGTAAAAGTAGACTGTTGTATTCTGAGACTGAAGGTTCAACTATTCTATCTTAAATTAATTTATCGACTTGAGCTTGAATTTCGTCGTTTTGACTATGAGGATTTCTATAATTTTATATATTATTGTCTGTTATGCGTTCAGTGTCAATTCCAAATATATCTGTGTATTTACAACAAAGTTCTTTAAATTGTTTATTAAATAGTTTAGGAAAATTTTTAGTTAACTTTGACACTACATTGTTCGTTCTAGTTTCATTATTTATTTCGGATATATCATAAATTGCTATTGCTTCATAAAAAAACATGTTTATATTAATCATTTGATCGGTGCTAGTTGTATTTAGTTAACGGACGAATGCATTTGCACTTGTTACGACTGTGTTTGCTGCATATATACCTGGTTGAATTTCCTGGTTCGGAATTAAAATGCTATCTTCATTTGAAGTTAACTCGATTTTTAGGACGACTTTGGATCTTGCTGGCATTACTATTGTATTGTTACCAGAGCTGTAAATTTTTGGAACATATAGTTCATAGGATAGTATAGTTCACATATAGTATAGTTCACATATAGTATATAGGATAGTTAAGATTGTCTGGTCTTATTATGAGCAGATCTTATGATCTAGCTGATTTATATTTTTTTTTAATAAAATCTATTCCTAAAATTCCAACACACGGTATTGAAAAAGTTGATTCGACAATATGGAAGTGGTGTGGAATTATATATTTAGTAGTCAGTCCTTTAGATTGAATTAATCCTTGATGGATTCCCGGAATATTTATTTTGTTGTCAGTGTATATATGATTTAACAAAGATATATCTGCACCAGTATCTATCAAAAATATTAATTTATTGCCTTTGCTTAAGTTTGTGAATGTTACGAATATATTTACACTAAGATTAATTGTTTATTGCTGTGTACCTAAGGGCTGTTGAGCGTTTCCCCGGAGCATTCTGTGCAATTCTCACATTATTTATTATTGTGGCCTCGATTCGAGTTACCACGGCCTCGGTTGTTTCTTCTATATTGATTTCTTCCATTATTATTATAATTGTAACTGTTGTAGTTGTTTAAATTTTATTACGACCACGAAAGATACCTCTGAAATATCCACGTCCACGGTTTCCTCCACGCTGTGGATCGGTTTTATAAGGAGTGATTTTTTTTGATTGTCTAGTTGCTTCCGTTCAACTATTTACGAATTTGGATATCGCATCATTCATGGTGTTGAAGGGTCCAGCCTGCATGATAGTTTTACCTTATCAATTGAACGCAATTCTTTGTCACTGCCTTAACTGCAGACTGAGGAATAAACTTCTGGCTAACGCAAAAGTAGGCCGTCCGTTATCTACGTACTTTCAAGAGCTTTTGTCATCTGCTCAACCTCTGATGTATAATGGTTAGCAGTTTTGTTGCGTTGCTGTAGATTCATCGGTTTAAGTTCTTAATGCCTACAGCTTCCTTTGACATTACTTTTTAGTCTGGAAACGACTTCTGATATAGTTGTTTCATTTCCGATTAAGTTTCTGGCGACACCTTTTAGCTTTGTTTTTATTATTGAAATAGCTAATTGTCCGTGTTCACGTTTTAATGGATTCTATAATTTCCAATGCATCGAGAAAACTTGTTATATTTTCTGTTTTTCCGTTAAATATTGGTATAAGCTTTGATGCAGTGTGGTAGTAGTAAAATGCGGGTTCTCGGCCAGATGACATTAATGGTTTTTATCAATTAAGTGTCTCTGCTATAGCACTCAGAAATATAAGCAACAGAAATTGTCACAGCAAAGAATCGTGGTGGCTAAGTTGCCGTTCCGAAAGACAAAAAAAGGCGAGTTAACAAAATCGGAATACAAACGTCGCGGTGTCGAGTTCGAGTGTCGTAGTGGGGTGGGTAAGCGATGGAAACGAAAACAAACCCAAGATTGTTGCGAAGCTAACACAAAGAATTTAGGCGTAAGCAAAAAGACGACTACATATAAGGGGTAAATTAAATGTACAATTAATAAATTTATATTCCAGCGGCGCCTTTGCGTCTAGGCTGGGTATTAAATATGTGGTCTGGTAGTTATATTGGCGCTAATATTCGGCACCAAGATATTTATTGAAAGATTTAAAAAATGCAAACAATGAAAAACATAAATAATATCACTTGTGATTACACCAATAAAATTGTCAAACAATTAGTGAGTACGTTTATTTATAAAAATGTTAGCACGAAACTCTAATATAGAGCTGCAGAAAATATAGCGTATTGAAATATTTTACTAATGCAGATGCCGGAAAATTTTTGGAACAGAAGTGCTCACTTACATGATTTCCCCGACTTAGATGGGTAATTTTAACGTGGGCGCCAATTAGAATGGTAGCTGGTAACTTTCGTTATGTCGTCAGCGGGAGGGGGTGTGCCGGGCCGGTCGACCTAGTGTTCTTCCTTCCTTCTTTAGGGGTTGTGTAGCGCACCAGGCAGGTACGCCTAGCAGACTTCTTTCACTTGTTGAGTGGTACGTAGGGAGGAACTACCTCCGTTATCGTTGGCCCTTAAGGCACAAGAACCAATAATAATAAAAGTAATTTTCTGTGTGACGGCGGTGCCGGAATTCAAATGCGAGAGCGATGGCTCTGTCTTTATTGAAACTTCAAAATGAACTGAACTTAAAGCTAACATAAAAAGTGAATCATAGCGGCCACTCCAATGGGTAGTGCTTGCCGGCTATGCACGGGCTTCCGGCCAGACGCTGTGTCAGCAATTTGGCCGGAGCGAACTCTCGGACAGTCGGTCATTGCCGTCGCCCGGTTGACTTAGTTAACTTATATATTTATATGTTATTATCTATGTACGGCCATACTAAATCTGGTTATGAAATAAAGAGTTTTAGTCTATCCTTATGAACTGTCTTTTTTTTTTTTTGATCATTAATTAATATAATATTATGTCTATCTCCTATTTCCGTTAGATTGTACTTCTAATCTATATTTACTTTCTTAAGCATAATCATCTATATTATATATGGTTTCTATGCTATCTATGCTATTAAATTGTTTTGCCAAATTACTTGTATTACCAAATACTTACTCGTAAGGACAATAATTATGCGCGTCGTGGGGTCGTGTTGAAACAAAAGACAAAGAATTGACGATATATTATAGTATATTATATTAAAAAAGTCTTGCGGTATTTTCGCTAGTTGGCGCTGAAAGCGCGTAGTTCTTGTTTTATTCGTTGCATCAGGTCATTTCACGCGCTAACACGTGTTTGATTGATTGTCTTTTCTTTTAAGTCGTTCGTGAGTTATAGCGTCGCAATCATGAAGCAAAATCAAAAGAAAATACGTCATATTTTACAGTACTACTACGATAAAGGCAAAAATGCATCTCAAGCCGCCAATAAAATTTGTGCAGTTTATGGACCCGATACAGTTTCCATTTCCATCGCACAACGATGGGTTCAACGTTTTCGTTCTGGTGTAGAGGTGGTCGAAGATGCGCCACGCTCCGAGTTTTTTGCCAATAGGGAAGCGAGTTTCTATGAGAGGGGCATTATGAAGTTGGCATCTCGTTGGGAACGCGTCATCGAACAAAACGGCGTATATTTGACTTGAATCGCATTATTGTAAGCAATTTTATACCGCAAGACTTTTTTGACAACCTTATATATCACCCCTATACCCTCCATTCTAGTAATTAGGGCATTCTTGGTACACACTTAGGGTTAAGATAATATTTGAAAAATATTTGAAACCCTATTAGTTATAAGTCATGTCAAAAAATAGGTCACACATTAAAGAACTGCGTGTGTATAATACAATCTCGCACCCTACCTTCTCTTTACCTGCTTTCCCATTTCTTGTGCAAGCTGCAATAGGTATAACCCCGCTTCTCCACCCTCACGTCCGCAACACCACCAAAAATACAAATATCTCAACAAAAACGAGCAAACAACAACAGAACACGATAACTAACTATACGGCGCCAACGGCAGCTGCCCAAAAGTGCGGCATCAGCATGGCTGGAGTGGTGAGCCGCAGTTTAATTATACCCGTTACTCAAAAAGTGAAAGGGTATAATAGATTCGTTGAAAAGTATGTAACAGATAGAAGGAAGCGTTTCCGGCCCTATAAAGTATATATATTCTTGATCAGGATCAATAACGAAGTCGATTGAGCAATGTCCGTCTGTCCGTCCGTCCGTCCGTATGAACGCTAAAATCTCTGGAACTATAAGAGATACAAAGTTGAGAATAAGCATGAAGATTCTTGATGTCCTTAGACAGCGCAAGAATATTTCAGCATCCTGCCACGCCCACCAATCACGAAAAACTAAAATCGCTGAAATCTCAGGAACTATTAGAGATAGAAAGTTGAGATTAAGTATGTACAATCTTGAGGTATCAGCGCATCTTATTGTGGTACCGGCCACACCCATTCTTACGCCCACCATGCTATAAAGACGGCCTTTTTATCGAAGCTGATATCTTGGTATCTATAAGTGATAGATAGTTCGGATTAAGCACGTAGGTTTTAATGCGAGTTCTTTGCATCTAGCCACGCCCACAAATCCAGGAAAACAAAAATTAGACTATTGTTAACTTGAATCCTAAGTTCAATACTTTGTTGTTTAAATATGAGTCGTTAATCAATTGTCAGGCCAGAATTTTTAAGAAAACAAGGGAGTTCCTTTTCTATGTTATTTTTCAAAGATGGTGGGAATGTACAGAGTTCCTTTTTACAAATATGAAACATTTATTACAGCAAGGTTCCCACCGGAGGTGTTTCCGCAGATATGGATTTCATTGAGGGATTTTTAAAACTTTTTGCTTAGTCTATGGTTATTCTTACATTTGCTAAAAATAATGGCATCGTCTGCATAAATTGATAGTTTAGTGACTCTTGCAGTAACTCCCAGATAAGTTTCTCACACCAAGCATAAGCTGAAGGTAGTGTGACCGTCCTCGTAAATCGCAGGGTCGTGTGACCGTTCGCTGTTACTACGGCAGTGTTCGTTGTTATTAGGGCGCCCTCGCCCGTTTTAATTTCAAATGTTTTCGTTACGGTCTTCATTGTGTTTGTTTATTCTATAATATACTTCGGTGTCTTATCTCTTACTTCTTTGACGAACTCCATCCACGCCCGATTGAACTCCTTGTTAATCTTGACAGCGTGTTGCTCCTCACACATGCGGCAACCTCTGGGCTGGATACTGTAACACTTTCGTTCTTCCCGACGTTCGCTTTGCACCGGAAGATCCAATTTCACTTTCGCATGTAAAACCCTTCGTTACTGTGCAAGTCCGTAATGATACAAACCAGCTTAGCGAGCTCATTTAACCACTCGCCTGGGTGCAACACCGTTAGATACGGTTTTATCATGTCCGCGTCTGGCCCTGTCCAACCTCTTCTTCTCTAAACTTACAATCCTTTCCATGATCTGTGTAGTCGAGAAGTCTATAGCCTGTCCTTGTGGTTCCACCTGAGCAGTGGTTATTTTGTGTTTTACTCCACTTTCCTTTGGAGTCCGTGGCCGTTGCCGCCCACCGTCTCCATTGGCCAAGTTGGCCGGAGTGCCAGATGCTACAAGTGTTGTTCTCGTCAACCTCAGATTGATCTGTATGGTTCTGAATAAATGGGTCGTCGGCATGTCCCACTTTTAGCTGTGTATGCGCGCTTCCAAAATGCCGATCGAGTTCCAACTCATAGGACACGGAATAATAAACGATATAGAAAAACTGCGCTAATCTGATATTGATATAATACATTATACGGATGTTAAATTATTTGTATCTGACATTCTTATTTCTTCTATTTTCAGAATCACCATTTCTACAATATGACAGACAGAGCGTCAGTTAAAGTAGTCGTTACGGTGTTTTATGAAGCTTTATGTCCCGATTCAAAGTATTTTCTTACTAAGCAGGTGCTTCCTACTTATAAGGTCGCTGAACGAATTATGGAGGTGCGTCTTGCACCTTATGGCAAGGCGAGAACAAACCAAATTAATGACAGAATAACTTTTGATTGTCAACATGGACCTACGGAATGCCAAGCAAACATTTACCACGCATGCACTGTGGAGATTATTGATGATCCACTCCTGCGATTACAAGTAGTCTCATGTATGATTACAGATAACTACTTACCTCAAAATGCTATGCATAAGGTTAGTAGAAAATTTTAAGAAATTTGAGGATTTATTCTAAAAGAAAGACAAGGAATATGAATAATAACTGTTCTTGTTTTTATAATGTTCCTACATTAATATATATATGTTACAAATATATAAATGTATTTATATATAAGTTAATTTGGACCGACCTTTATATTATTTCTCACTTTCACTCGTGCCCGTTGGGGCAAGGATCCGTTAAGTAATAAAACAATTTATTTATTTCACTTATTTATTTTCCTGAACCTATTAAGGTAAAGGATAGTATTTGGGTTTACAATATTAGAGAGTTACAAATTATTTCTCCTAAACCTGTTAAGGTAGAGGATAATATAATTGGTTCTTTGATAATTACACAGCTACGGCTGTGGAGTCTGAATTTAAAACTAAACTAAATGTCCGATCCGGCTGCAGCTAGAAGTCTTCGTCCGGTCGCAGCGCTGTCGCCAAAGTGCCGGATCAGCAATGTTATCCAGGTGCTTACGATCACTCGCTGCGCGAGTGTTCTGGCTGGGAACCGTGGGATTGACTCCAGAGTGCGGAGACGACGATTTCTTTAATGCGCGTGTTGGCCACTTCTGATCGGGCTCTGGGTGATTGCCCCCAGAGTGCAGAGTCGGCAGTTTCCCTATTCCGTGTGTTGGCCACCGGATGTGGCCCGCAACTCGGCAGTTTCTCAATTTGGGAACTGGGTGTGTTAACTTCTCCTTTTAAGTGGTCGTCGTTATCGACTGTTATCTTCTACAAACAAGCTTAGAGTTAAGAAATTTAATGAGAAAATGAATGACATCGGAATTTTGAAAAACACTTATACTAGATACTTCTAAAATTTCTATTAAACTAATGTTAATAGGCTGTTTGTCTTTAAATTCGCCAATGTCGGAGCCATCTAGAATTGCCGGACTTACAATGTTTAATTTTGCTAGGGTTAAGCCCATTAGAATGTTTTCCAAATCAGTGATAACGATTCTATTTTTAGCTAGGATGATTTTCAAAATGTGTGTTTCTATATATGTCTCGAATTTTTGAATTTGGTTCATAGCGCTCGAACTTTCGTTCAAACGTTCTTGGAATTTAATATTTAATTCTGTTTGTCCTTCATCTGCTCTCATTAATTGCTCCGGTTCCCCATCACTTTTTATTGTTGCTATAGTGTTAATGTTAAATGGAAGTGCTTCGTCTGGGTCAGCGAAGGCTTTTTGATTTTTAGGAATCATTTTATCAAAGGTGGCCCTAATTGCCACGGGGACATCTTCGTCATTAATTTTAATAAAGTTGACGTTTTTCTGTAAATCGGATTTTTTCATCTCCGTTATTTGTGTGGATAATGTTTCCAGTAAAATCGAGTTTCGCATTCGCTTGTTTAAGCAAGTCGAGACCGATAATACCGTCGAATTCTTTAAGGTTATTTAGAATAAAAAAGGGTGTTTTTATTTTAAACACCGAAACTAGGCACTTTTTATCTATTTTGGTGAAGCCATGGATTGACTTCACTGTAAAGGGTTTCTCCGCTGCCACGATGCCTTTCAGCCCCGGGATTGGAGTAATGTAATTTTTTGAGGTGCCTGTGTCTAAAAGTAGTTTTATTTCTCTTCCTGCTACCGTACTTGTAATGTAGGGGAGCAGGGATTTTAATCTAAAAAATTAAACGAATCTTCTTCATCAAGATCGTCTTCTATTTCAGTGGCACAGGCTTCAGCAACGGTGTCATAATCTTCGTTGTCAGATTTCTCCTCTGGCATGAAGTTAATTTTTTGTTTAGTTGACTGCCCTTTTTGCCATGTTGTGAGCCGAGTAAAGAGCCTTCTAGAGTAGGGGTCGACCTCCATTGGCTCTGGTGCTGGTTGACCCTGGTAAGACCCCGAATTTGTGTGGGGTCTCTGTCTAAAGGAACCACTCTGATTGTTGGCCCCTTTTTGGGTTCTAATAAAGTGAGGAGTGTTCTTAACCGCTCTCGTATTTTCATTCTTGGTCTGGGGATTTTTCCAACCTGCTTGTCGCTGGTTTTTCTCCTCATTATGTCGGGCGAAAGTGGCCGCAAAAGCACTTCTTTCGTTGCTCGATTCAGCTTCCTGTGCTAATGCTAAAGCTGATGGCAAGTCCCGAGGTTGTGCCGGAAAACGGTTATTTTTAGAGATTTTTTTAACCCAGATATGAACGCATGTAAAGCGTCATTTCTGTGCTGTCCATTTAAGATGGCAGCTGCGGTTGCGTCATGGGTCATTATTGTTTTGTTTGTTAGAAGCGTTAGCTTCCGTTCTATTTCGTCATAGAATTTGAGCAGTGGTAGCTCTCCCTGTCTTGACAGACTTAATTCTTGTTTAATAACGTGCGTCGGAGTTTTGTCCGCGTACGTGAAATCTAGGCGTGCCAGTATGGCATGAAAATTGAATACCGTATTGAAGGAGGATAGCACTGCGGCTGCTGATCCTCTCACTTTATTTTTTAGAATACCGACGGCTTGGTAGTATCGACTATTACCGTCGTATGGTTCAAATACTTTATAGGCTGCGGTGGCAGCTAGCCTCCAGGAGATATAATTTTCCTGGCTACCATCAAATTCTGGAACCGACTTGACCATGTCAAGGGGTTCGTTGCACTGCATCTCTCTTTGTGGGGTGCTATCTTTTGGTTTGAGTGATTTTAGCTCCCCTATAAGTGCAGCTAATTTTTTATCAAATAGTTCCTGTTTTTTTTGGAGTGCGCTAGTTATAGCGGCCTCCATGCTTGCAATCTGTTCTGGCTGCATTGTAAGCGGCTGTGGGTTTGTAGTGTTAAAAATACTAGGTCGAATAAATGCCCCCCTCCTAGTGGATGGTTGGTAATAAGTCTCAGTTTCTTGTTCTTGCTGAGCTTTCTATCTTTGTATTTTTGTGTCCAAAAATTTTCTATACTCTGCAATAACCTCGTCGTCTGACTCAGTTTCTTTATGGTTTCGGTACATGGGGTCGTTACTTAATTTTTTTTTTAAAAATTTGTCCATGGGCAGTCGGAAATTTTATTTATAAATCTACTAAATAAATATATTTATGTTTAATATGTTTACTTTGGAACACCTAGAAAAATTCAAGTAAGGGCTTTTTTGTTTTATTTAAATATTGTTAAAATAAAATTTATTTTTTTAAGGTTTTTATTTTCGAGAGAAATAAAATTTTTTTTAAATATAATTAAGTAAGTTTTAAGTTTTTATTTTCGAGAAAGATAAATTTTACTCGAAATTGCAAAGAGAGGGAATTCTTAATGTTCCCACAGTTAGATGTCGCGGATTTTTTTATTTATTTGGCGATAATTCAGACAAAAGCCTACTCTACTTATCGCCGCCGCTGCTGTCGCTGCCGCTGTTTTGCCTGCTGCTGTCTCTGTTGCCGCTGTTTTTCACTGCCGCTGTCTTCGTTTTGTTTTTATTTACACAAAGTCTTCGTTCTCTTTTTTTTAAGGGTGGGGATTTTTTGATGTTCCCGTTGTCTTTATTCGTGGAAAGAAAACAATTTTTCTTTGCCGTATTTTGTGTCTTTACTGTCACTGTTTTTATTTTTATTTGCACAAAGTTTGTGAATTTCTCGTTCTCTTTTTTTAGAGTGGGGAATTTTTGCTGTTCACGTTTTTTTTATTTGTCGTAAAACAAAATTTCTTGACGTATTTTTCCTGCCAATTTGATGCACTGCACTTTTGTGTTTTTTTTATCAATTATTTAATTAATTGTCACTACCGATAGCAATTACTTTTGTAAATGCATTAAACTTCGTATCAGGTGAATCGGTTACGTTACGACCGACCTTTAAATTATTTCTCACTTTCACTCGTGCCCGTTGGGGCAAGGATCCGTTAAGTAATAAAACAATTTATTTATTTCACTTATTTATTTTCCTGAACCTATTAAGGTAAAGGATAGTATTTGGGTTTACAATATTAGAGAGTTACAAATTATTTCTCCTAAACCTGTTAAGGTAGAGGATAATATAATTGGTTCTTTGATAATTACACAGCTACGGCTGTGGAGTCTGAATTTAAAACTAAACTAAATGTCCGATCCGGCTGCAGCTAGAAGTCTTCGTCCGGTCGCAGCGCTGTCGCCAAAGTGCCGGATCAGCAATGTTATCCAGGTGCTTACGATCACTCGCTGCGGGAGTGTTCTGGCTGGGAACCGTGGGATTGACTCCAGAGTGCGGAGACGACGATTTCTTTAATGCGCGTGTTGGCCACTTCTGATCGGGCTCTGGGTGATTGCCCCCAGAGTGCAGAGTCGGCAGTTTCCCTATTACGTGTGTTGGCCACCGGATGTGGCCCGCAACTCGGCAGTTTCCCAATTTGGGAACTGGGTGTGTTAACTTATATACATATATATCAGAGAATTGACATTCTCAGGAATATCCATTTTAAGTAACGAAGCGAAACCCGATCGCGGCAAGAGTTCAAATCGAAAATCCCAGGAAACCCTCGAAGGCTAGCCGTTTTTTAAAAGGTATAGTTACACCGTCTCGGTAATACTAAGAAAACCAACCTTTTGGATTCCAGGAATAGATTGACCTCTATTAATTTCGGCATTAGCCCTCTGAGTAACACAACGGAAACGGTAACTTGTAGAAACAAGAAGAAACGCTATCGTCGAGTGCCACGACTAAAGATATCTATTACAGTTTTACACAATTTTAAAATATTAATTAATAGTGGAAATGGACAACGCGCCACCTTTTATCAAAGAAGCATGTTTACTAAATGACATCACTTTGCATGTGAGGCCTTATATAAAACAACATCTTTGGTATATCGATAGATAATGACAAAAATATGTTATACAAGGTCTAACAAAGACGCCACAGTTTTCGGTGTTTTGTCGGCGTTAGAGTGGTATTGACCAGATGGTGTAAAAATAATAAGAATTCGTTCTTAATCCCAAATTTCTACCTCTTATAGTTGACGAGATAATAGCCTTTCTATAAAAGCGAAACCCGTCTTTCGAGCTTGGTAAGCGTAAGAGAAGTTTAAGATTATACACACTTAATCCCAAATTTCTAGCTCTAATAGTTTCTGAGATTCCAGAGATTTTAGTTGTATAAATTGATTATAATGATTATTGAAATGTAGTATGTATAATCCATAGATGCCAGCGCATCTTATGGTGGTTGGTTTATGGTGCCCCTAACGCGAATTGATTTTCCGATCAAGCCACGCCCACTCCTACGTCCAGAAAAACCAAAAACCTAAAATGCGAAAAAAAACTAAGAATACGTAGTGTTGGGCCAAGCAGACAAATCAAAGACGGATGAGCTGTGGCGGGTTTATCAGCAGTTTCTAGTTTGTTTTGATTATCTCAGTTTCGCATGCGCTTTACTTTGTGGCGCATACGCTTTTGGGAGCTTTTGCAGAACTGCTGTAGCTCGAAGCTTTTGTTGTTGAGCTGTATGTACTTCTTGCATTTGGCGTGGTTTTGTTCGTAATAAAAATTTGGAAATTGAACTGTCCAGATTTATTTATTCTAAAACAATGAAAAACTCTTAGTTGCTCAACATTTTGGTGATAGTGACATCGGAAGTGATTTGAATTATAAATTCTCACAGGTAGCCATGGACGTGCACTTCGACATCTAGGTAGAAGTTGCCAACAGCTCCAGTACAGTTGCTACCCACTCTACGCTACTGGGTGGTACCCCTATAAGATGCGCTGGAATACATAGATTATACATACTGAATTTCAACTTTCTACCTCTAAAAGTGACAGGATGCTGAAATAAACTTGCGCTGTCCAGGGACCTCAAGAATCTTCATACCTAATCTCAACTTTGTATCTGTCATAGTTCCTAAGATCTCAGCGTTCATATAGACGGACGGACAGACGGACTCAATCGACTTCGCTATTGATCCTGATCAAGAATATATATACTTTATCGGGTCGGAAACGCTTCCTTCTATCTGTTACATACTTTTCAACGAATCTAGTATACCCTTTACTTTACGAGTAACGGGTATAAATAGCATTCAGAGCCTGCGTGAGGAGTTGTCATTCAAGGATCAGATCCACACACAAGATATCAATGAAACGCGACGCATCCGCAAGACAGAGAACAGCGAAATCGACGACCGCCTCCGCACCGACTATGATGCCAAGTTGAAGCAGTCGCTACAGAAGCTGCGCTCCCAGTATGAGGAGCAGATGCGAATTATCGAGTCGCTATACGAGGATAAAGTCCGTAGTCTGCAAGAAGTTGCCGCACGCACATCCAACTGTACGCACAAGTCAATCAAAGCGCGTTCGTGAATTGGCTGAAATCTTACGAACTATTAGAGCTAAAAAGTTGAAAATTTTAATCTTTAGATGCAAGCGCATCCTATGATGGTACCATTATCAGGCCACATCCACCCATACGCCCACCAAGCACAAAAGACGGTTTTCGCATTTTCTAGAAAAGGTCAGTAACTATAAGTGATAGAAAGTTGGGATTAGGCATGTAGGTTTTTATGATGCCCCAAATGGGAATTGTTTTTTTGTTTCATCTAGCCACGCCCACCATAACGCCCACAAAAAACCGGAAAACCAAAAATGCTAAAATCTCGGGACCTATAAGAGCTAGAAAGTTGGGCTTAAGAATACGTAGTTAAGAAATGCCACTGCAACTTGTCACGAGTTTTTATCCGTCCACGCCCACTGTTATTATTATGAATGCCTTCGTTTGACCTTGTGTAACTTATTTCTGTTAATATCTATCTATTTACCAAAGATTTTTTAATCGGAATAATATTTCGCCTCACATGGGCAGTGACCTCACTACCTTGTGAATTTCCACTAGAAAAATGAATATTTTAAAATTGTGTAAAACAGTATCTTATAGTCGCGACACTGGACTATAGCGTTCCCTCTTGGTATTATTATTGTTGAGCAACTAAGAGTTTTTAATTGCTTTTAGAATAATTAAATCGGGGAAGTAGGTACCGATTTCCAAATCCAGTGAGACCTTGAGGTCCATGAGGTCCTGGTATTTCTGTATCAACTTTGCATCATACTCGAAGCTGAGGCGACTCTTTGATCTCCTGTGAGTGGATCTGATCCTTGAATGACAGCTCTTCATGCAGGCTCTGATCAGTAATCTTCTTCTGATCGGCATTGGCCAGGTTGAACTTGCTCAGCTCATTGAAACGCAACTCGTACATGCAGTGCTGTGCTGCACTCCTTAGTTTTCTTGTCTGGAAGGTTCTTCAGGTCCTCGTTCTCCTCCCACAGACGCTTGCTATCGATCTCGCCACGGGTACGATCCCTGGCCATATCATCCAGAAGATGATACAAGCAAACGGTTGTGTTTTTGGTTTTTGCGTGTTCTCGAGCAATTTAAACTTTGAATTTATTCCCGAATCACCTCGTTTTTGCTACTTTTTGCAAACGTTTATTCAAAAATCTGTCTTCGATTCCGCGTCGTGCAGTGCATTTATTGTTATCTGTTTGCATAAAGCATTTAATGCAAGCAAATATCAACAATTGTGGTCTGTATTCTAACATATTTTTACTTTACTGTGTGCTATTAGTAACAGAACTGCTTACCGCTCCAGCACAACATCTGTAGATCTCTTTTCTGTATCTCCCACCGGCTTGTAGCTCTCGAAAACACACTCTCTCTCTCTTATACAACTTGTACTCTCTTATAACGCCTCGTAGCTCTCGCTAACACTCTCTCGCTCACTCTCTTGCCCCTAACTGTTTCTCTCAAACTCCCTTTCTTCCCTATAATATTTTTCTGGCACATTGGTTTACATATAATTAATTATTTGCCAAAATGTCCGATATTATCTGTTGCATTAAAAAATGCAAAAAAAATTGTGTCGGTTGACCAAGTAAGCGTCCACTGCTGGCTGTGTGATAACATTGGGTACTCCAAGTGTGCAGGGTTTAAGCCAGCCACCATTCCGGATGCTTTGGGTCGTTCCGACTCCGGCTTACACTACTGTTGTGAAACATGTCGTGAGGCCCAGAAGGAAATTAGATCGTTTATGCGGCAGACTAAAAATGGGTTCGGTCAGGTATTGGTTGCTTTTCGCAAAGCTAACGACCTGTTTTCTGCGCTGGACACTCAATTCAACAATTTACAACTGTTGAATGAGTCTCCTAAGCGAAAAAGAACGACCCGTTTGCCGCCGGCGGTTACCGCCAGTAATGCAAATAACTCCCTTCTCCCTCCGTCTGATGTTCAACAGTCTCCTTCATTGTCACCGCTGCTGTCCACCACTCCAATCGAGACGACACCGGTAACAGCCCATATTTCCGATCCCGAAAATTTTGCTAAGGTGCGCAGGCATTTGTCAGATGAGCAGTCCGAGGTAGTCGCATTGGACCCTCCCGTGCCAAATGTTCTACAAGCCCAAAAGAATTTACCCTTGACTCACCCGAGGAACTTACCTGCCCCACTGGTGGCGTGGGTAAACCACCCGCCCCGCCAAAGCCCTTGATTGATATTTCTCTAGGAAAACACATTTTTGTTTCCCGGCTTTCCCCTGATACGTTCGAATCGGACATCTTAGCTTACATTCAAGAAAAACTTAAAGTCGATATTAGGGTGGAAAATATCACTAAGTGTAAATATTCCTACGCTACGAACGTGTCATCTTTCAAGATCCGTGTTCCTCAGATGGCTTTTGACGATATCTGTTCGACCAATTTCTGGCCGCAACATATTTTCGTTCAAGAACATCAGCTTAAAAATAAAAAAAAGGAAAAAAGGTCGCCCTTTAGGAGTAAAGCTTCAACAAGTAAACGCTCCTGCAAACCTAAAAAACTAACATCATTCATAATTCTTTCGTACCAGAATACAAGAGGCTTACGCTCTAAACTTTCTAATTTGTTCTCGGTAAGCTTTTCGTTTGCATCCCAAATCATTGTGTTTACCGAAACCATGCTAACTCCAGAAATTCTTAATTTAGAAGTTTTCCCCAGTAGGTACACAATATACAGGCTTGACCGATCCCTCGGAAATGGTGGTGGAGTCCTAATTTCCGTGGACTCGAATCTCGTTTCTGAGGTGATAAATCTTCAAACTGGAGACTTAGAATTTATCACAGTTAAAATCTAATTGTCTAGCTTAAATTTATATATCACTTGCTCTTATATTCCGCCTAAGTCCGATTCCTTGACATATGAGCGGCACCTAGCAGCCATTCAGTCTGTCTTCTCAATGTTATCGGACATGGATCAGCTGGTGGTGTTGGGTGATTTCAACACCTATGTCGCATCACGACTTTACTGCTGGCATGTTAGATATGTCACTGGCTCAAATTAATCATATAGGGAATTGTTTAGGTCGTTTGCTCGATCTGTGCTTTCTCTCCTCCACCTCTCACACTCCCTGAAGATCCTTATCATCCAACATTAGATCTTACGATCGATACGGGGCTATGCACTAAGCCTAAGAACAATTACGCTGATAAGAAAATTCGATGTTTTCGTAAAGCCGACTTTATAAAAATTAATAACTTTATTTCAGAATTTGACTGGTCCGATTTGAACGCATGCACCGATATGTCGACTGCTCTAAATATATTTTATAGTACATTAAACCTAATTTTTGATCGCTATGTTCCGTTGAGGTATCCGGCTATGGCGGATAATCCCTCTTCGTATACAAGGCACCTTTCTAATCTTTTTTTTTTTTTTTTTTTTTTTTGTGCTTTGCTTTTATTTATTGAATCTACTCTTAATTTTGAGACGAACAATAAGTTGACGAATCTTAACATTAAAATTTAACTAACAGTATACTAAGACTGCAGTCTGGTTGCGCGTCCCCCAGGTCGGTCGCTGGGTGGGTAGGTCATTGCGACGAAGGCGTGATCGGTTGCTCAACATTGTTAGACCTCTCGCCAGGTGGTTAGGGAGCACCGATAGCTTGGTGAAGTACTTAACCTTTTGTTCTGCGATCACTTCTTTGACTGGTTGAATGTTTAAGTCGCGGTGTATGTTTTCGTTGCGAACGTACCACGGTGCCCCGGTGATTGTTCTCAGGTTCTTCGACTGAACTCTCTGAACAATGTCAATGTTGCTATTGCTGGCGTTCCCCCATAACTGGGAGCCGTACATCCATATAGGTTTTAGTACCGAGTTCTACAGCATGATTATATATTCAAGGCCCGGGCGTTGATAAGCCAATGAAGGCTGTTGACTTTTAGCTTTGGGTGTGTTCCTTTGGCTTCAATGTGCCGGCGCCATGTGAGTTTTCTGTCGAGATGTACTCCTAGGTAAGTTACTTCGTTTGCTTGTGGGAGTAGAGTGTTGTTTAACGTAATCGGCGGGCACTTATGCCTGTTCAGAGTGAACGTAACGTGTTTCCATTTTAACTCGTTCACTTTAATTCGCCAATCTGATAGCAATTTTTCAACATCGACCATATGACGAGCTAGCTGCGCAGTTGCTTGAATCGGGCATTTAGAACGGCTAAGAATAGCTGTGTCATCGGCAAACGTAGATGTTGTTAGACGTGTGCTTGTCGGGATGTCTGCTGTGTAGAGGACATATAGTGTTGGCCCTAGCACGCTACCTTGAGGAACTCCAGCTCCAACAGTGTCGTGAAGGAAAGACTCTAAAATCTTGTGGGTGATTTAGGGGAGCATTGTCTTGATCTTGTAAATTAGACCTTCTACCCAGACTCTATCAAATGCTTGAGAGACATCTAAAAATATGGCAGTACAGTACTCTCGTTTTTCGAAAGCGTTTCGAATTTCTGATGTTATCCGGTTGACCTCCTCAATAGTTCCATGCTTTTCACGAAACCCAAATTGGTGTGAATCCTTCCTGGATTCTCAGGTATGTGTTTATCCGAGTCATTAGGCATTTTTCAAAGAGTTTAGATAGGCAAGAGAGTAGGCTTATAGGTCTATATTACGTGGGGATAGTGTGGTCTTTCCCCGGCTTTGCTATCATTATTATAATTGACTTTTTCCATCTCACTGGAAAGTGGCCAAGTTTTGCAATGGCATTAAAGGGCTGGGTGAGAGTGCGAACGGCGCAGTATGGGAGCTCATTGATCATTTTGGGAGTTATGAGGTCGCAGCCCGGGGATTTTTGCGGATTCATGAGTCTTTTGATGATGTTTACGATTTCGTTTGGGCGAAACTCAATTGGCTCATGTTGAGGCTGGTGCTCATATGATAGAGTCGGCAAAGTGAACGCATTAGTGGCAGGATTTGGTTGGAAGACATTTTTAAGGTGGTTGGCAAACGTGCTGGGTCGGTCTACGTCACTGCGCGCCCAGCCGCCCGTGGAACTTCTAATAGGCATCACGGTGTCTTTCGGTGAGCTCAGAGTTGGGTGAGCTCTCCATAGTGAGTGTTTTGTACTATTAGTTGTCAATTGCTCAATGTAGCGACGGTGGACATATGTTTCTTCTTGCTGTAGAGCTTGAGCAAGTTGACTAAAAAACTAACATCATTCATAATTCTTTCGTACCAGAATACAAGAGGCTTACGCTCTAAACTTTCTAATTTGTTCTCGGTAAGCTTTTCGTTTGTATCCCAAATCATTGTGTTTACCGAAACCATGCTAACTCCAGAAATTCTTAATTTAGAAGTTTTCCCCAGTAGGTACACAATATACAGGCTTGACCGATCCCTCGGAAATGGTGGTGGAGTCCTAATTTCCGTGGACTCTAATCTCGTTTCTGAGGTGATAAATCTTCAAACTGGAGACTTAGAATTTATCACAGTTAAAATCTAATTGTCTAGCTTAAATTTATATATCACTTGCTCTTATATTCCGCCTAAGTCCGATTCCTTGACATATGAGCGGCACCTAGCAGCCATTCAGTCTGTCTTCTCAATGTTATCGGACATGGATCAGCTGGTGGTGTTGGGTGATTTCAACACCTATGTCGCATCACGACTTTACTGCTGGCATGTTAGATATGTCACTGGCTCAAATTAATCATATAGGGAATTGTTTAGGTCGTTTGCTCGATCTGTGCTTTCTCTCCGATACGGACGCCGTATCCATTTACAGAGCTCCACCTCTCACACTCCCTGAAGATCCTTATCATCCAACATTAGATCTTACGATCGATACGGGGCTATGCACTAAGCCTAAGAACAATTACGCTGATAAGAAAATTCGATGTTTTCGTAAAGCCGACTTTATAAAAATTAATAACTTTATTTCAGAATTTGACTGGTCCGATTTGAACGCATGCACCGATATGTCGACTGCTCTAAATATATTTTATAGTACATTAAACCTAATTTTTGATCGCTATGTTCCGTTGAGGTATCCGGCTATGGCGGATAATCCCTCTTGGTATAAAAGGCACCTTTCTAATCTTTTTTTTTTTTTTTTTTTTTTTTTTTGTGCTTTGCTTTTATTTATTGAATCTACTATTAATTTTGAGACGAAAAATAAGTTGACGAATCTTAACATTAAAATTTAACTAACAGTATACTAAGACTGCAGTCTGGTTGCGCGTCCCCCAGGTCGGTCGCTGGATTCATGAGTCTTTTGATGATGTTTACGATTTCGTTTGGGCGAAACTCAATTGGCTCATGTTGAGGCTGGTGCTCATATGATAGAGTCGGCAAAGTGAACGCATTAGTGGCAGGATTTGGTTGGAAGACATTTTTAAGGTGGTTGGCAAACGTGCTGGGTCGGTCTACGTCACTGCGCGCCCAGCCGCACGTGGAACTTCTAATAGGCATCACGGTGTCTTTCGGTGAGCTCAGAGTTGGGTGAGCTCTCCATAGTGAGTGTTTTGTACTATTAGTTGTCAATTGCTCAATGTAGCGGCGGTGGACATATGTTTCTTCTTGCTGTAGAGCTTGAGCAAGTTGACGTGAGGCATGTTTTAAGCTTTGCTTGGCAGATGGCGATCTGTGAAATTACCATGCTCGACGTAAGCGTCGCTTTTCGAGGACGAGCTGTTCGATTTGTAGATTTGACTTCTTTTGATTGCATTGTGTGTTTATAGTATGAGGTGTTGAAACTCGAGCTGCAGAGACGAGTACAGATTCCAGTGAATTAACAAAACTGTCTACGTTGGCTTCATCGCTGAGGTGAGGACTTAGCTCAATGTGTGAGCTAATATACTTCCTGTACTTAACCCAATTGGTTTTATGTGAGGTCAGTTTTATAATTGATCCCATGTTCCTGGATGTCGGAGTAGAGTAAAAAGGACAGGCGAGTGATCAGATGAAAGATCCGAGAGGCATTCGGCGCTTATCATGTTTTTAGGAATGTTTTTGGTAATCGCAAAGTCTATTAAATCCGGAAGTTTCTTTGGGTCTGCCGACCAGTATGTTGGTGTGCCAGAAGAAACATAGTCGAGCTTGTTCTTGGCTTTGATAAGTGCATTATAGAGCTGCTTTCCTTTTGGAGTCACGAGACGAGATCCCCAGTGTGTGTGCTTGGCATTGTAGTCTCCTGCTGCTATGAAGTGGTCTCCGAGTGAGTTGAAAAATTGCATAAACTCATCTTCGGCTATTGTGAAGCGTGGGGGGCAGTATACGGCGGCTAGCATTAATTGCTTGCCAGTATTTAGGTGTATATTTATGGATGTGGCCTGTAGGTAGTTTTTAGCAAATTTCGTATGATAATGGTGTTTAATACGGCTCCTGATTAAAATTCCAGTCCCGCCGTGTGTTTTACCATCTGGATGGTTTGTTCCATAGAATGAATATCCTCGTAGTTGAAAATTGTATCTGTTTGTAAGATGTGTTTCTGAAAGCAGCATTACGTCGATTTGATTGTCTAGTAGGAATTACGCTAACTCGAGCTTATGCTGCGAAACGCCGTTAGCGTTCCACGTAGATATTCGTAGGGAAGTCATTATTTGGATTGTATTTGTATTAATAGATTTTGGTTTCGCATCAGATCTTGCATTGTTGTACGCATAAACGACATAAACTCCGTAAGGCTTTGTTGTAGACTGCATATCATAGCTTCAAAGTTACTTTTTGGCTGCTCTGGCGGTTGATGCTGTTGAGCCGTGTTCGGTTCTTGGCATGCTGATTGCGGCAATGAGCTTTTTGAGGCTGGGGTAGACAGTCCTAATTTTAAAGCACTTGCGTACGTGACATTTTTGGCTTAGTTTATGGGTCCTAGTGAGGAACTGGTTGCAGTCAAAAAGAAGACTTCAGGGTTTGACCTGGAGGCTATCAACTGTTTATTTTGGGTGCGGGCAGTAATTCCCCTCTGGTGGATTCGACGTTTTAGCTCCTTATAAACTGGGCATCCTCTATAGTAAGCAGTGTAATTTCCACCGCAGTTGCCGCACTTTTTTTTGTGGTCATCTTTGCTCGCTGGGCAGTGTGCGGAGTCATGAAGCTCACCACAAACTACACACACTGGGCGCAGTTTACAGTAAGACCTTGTATGGCCAAATTCTTGGCAGTTCGCACATTGTACCGGGCCATTGCGTTTGTGCGGCTCCTCAACCGTAATTCTGCGGTGCAGCAGGAACTGAAGATTGTATATAGGGTGCACTTCGTATTTCTTTAGGGGCTTAATTTCTGGTTCGAGCTCAACCTTAAAGAGTGGCTGCGGCTTTCTATCCCTGTTAGGGATATTGAAGACTGTCTTAGCGCTAAATCCCTTCTCTTGTAGCGCCTTTGTTATCTCTGCAGGCGATACTTCGGACTCTATGCCCTTAAGTACGACTTGCAGGCCCTTGCTGCTTTTTAGTTGATACGTATAAAAATTCTTTTTTTTGTCGGTGAGATATTTTGATAATACTCTTTAATTATCTTCAGACTTCATTTGAACTTTTGTTTCCTGGATGTTGCCCTTTACGAGTGGTATTATGTGAAAATTTTCCTTGCCAATAAGCTCTATAATTTTGTTGACAACGTAGGAACTTTTTTCGTGTATGTAAATTGGCGGGGGCTTAGTCTTCCTTTTTTTACTTCAGTAGTTTCGGCATCATCCTCATAGTCTGCCAAGATTTTAAAACGGTTTGAGTTAGAAGGCGTTTCTATTGCAGCTATGTTAGCATTGCCACGGGTTATTTTGCGTTGCGAGTTTAGGGGGCTTAGCTTCCTTTTGATTTGGATGTAGCGATCCATACCAGTCTGCACAGCCGGCTTAATATTTTCTTTGTTCTTGTTCTCTTTTTCGGGCAGCGCAGGGGCAGAAATATTAATGTTTGCGCTGCTAGCTGATGACGTCGTTAATCGCGCTGTCGTTACAGTTGCGGTTGTTGTTGTTGTTATGGTTGACGTTGTCAAAGAAATTGCGGTGCTAGTTGCTGCGCTCTTTGGCTGCAGAGACATCGATGGTAGCGAGGGGGAGCAAGAACGCGCTCTCTCGCTCTACGTTTAAGAATTCGGTCAAGTTTGGGGCAATTGACCGTGTTTGGGAAGAGCTTGCATTACTTTCGGTTGCTTTAAAAGAGAAGTAAGCGTTGTTTCTTTGTACTGAGAGCCGTCTCTCGTCTGGCTCACGTTAACGTTGTGTGCGAACGTCGTTTAAACTCATTGCAGTCGAGGTTGAGTTTGTTAGAATTAGTGTTTTGTTTTATATTAATAAATTAATTAATCAATATAAACATTAGCGATTTTCATCGCTGAAAGCGTCTTTTCGCGTTGTTTTGGTTTACGAAACCAGTCACTGCACTTTTTTTTGATATTATTGAATACTTTTTTTTATTTTTCCCCGGAGCACAATAAAAATACACGTCTGCATACGGCGACGGTCTGATTTGCTCTTTCTAATCTAAAAATATTAAGTTAAGATTCTTTAAAAAATACTTAAGAACTAAGCTCTGGATCCGAAACAGTTGTATAGTTTTGTTAACACTAAGCGTAAATATAAAACCTTTTCGTCTTTGCCATCGCTTGGAAAATCTTTTGCAAGCACGGATCAGGAAATTGCTGATCTTTTTTTGTGAAGCCAGTCTTTCCGCCAGGTCCAGACGGGGTACCGGGCTGTGTGCTTAGGTACAGCTCTGCTATCCTGGCTTAACCCCTTTAAAAATTATTTAACCTTTTCCTGGAAGCGTCCACGTTTCCCGCTATCTGGAAAGAGTCCCTTCTTGTGCCTCACTTGCAGCACCGGTGTAGATCTGTCATATCTTCATGCCAGTATGGCTTTATAAAACAACGGTATACCTCTACCAATCTTCTGGAACTAACATCCTTCGTGATCACTGGTTTCCAAAATAAACTTCAGACGGATGTCATTTACACTGACTTCAGTAAAGCATTTGACTCCGTGAATCACGGCCTTCATTTAGAAAAACTCGATCTTATCGGTTTTCCTGCTGATCTCCTGGGTTGGATTAGCAGGTACCTCACAGGTAGAACGCAACGAGTTCTTTTTAAAAACTAAGTGTCTGGTTTAGTGCGCTTCTTCCGGGGTCCCTCAGGGGAGCCATCTTGGTCCGTTACTTTTTACTTTATTCATTAATGACCTTCCCTTGGTTGTTAATGACTTTTTAGTACTTATGTATGCAGACGATGTCAAACTGCAATATACCGATGCCTCCTACCAGGTGAAACTGCAATCTGACCTTAATAACTTTCAAAACTAGTGCTCTTCAAACTTATTAAATCTTAATGGCTCTAAGTGCAACGCCAGCCTCATTGGCAGGATCCACGCAAGGATGTAACAGGGCATGATGTCGGCGATTACACGTTGCGCAGCTGTAGGATGAGCAGCCGCGGGCGAAGTGTTCAGACTTGAGGTAAATGAAGCAGAGAGCAAGACGCTGGACTTCATCGTATCGTTCCTCAACTGACAAGGCAGGAACCTTGGGCAAGAAGGAACAGCATGCGCCAGGATACCGCACAGTTCACACGGAGCCGGCGGCGCATTAAGGAGCATGCACGAACGATTACTAAACGGCCTACGACGGCTTACTTGATTCGCTGGCAGATGAGAAGCTAAGGCCAATCAATAGTTTCAAGTGTACGGCACCTTTGTTCTAAAAACCGAGCCATAGATCCCCAAGTTGGCAGGCGGTCATCATATTTTCCTGTGACAGGGTCCAGCTTTTGAAAGATTATCTGGATGAGGAGGCATATGACCATTGAATCGGTCGGATAACACCTAAAGAGTTGCATCGGATCCTGACTCGACTACCCTTAGCTGCAGGATCTCGTAAATGGGAGCCTGGAATAATAATCGTCGATTACTAAAACGGTTGCGCAAAAGATCAGGGGCAAAATAATAATTCGCGTCAGTAATCTCCAACGCTCTCACAGTCTCCAAGGCTGACTCCCGCTTACATGAAATGAGCCACCGGAGCTTCTCCATCTTGGTCAAGTGAGGATGGCTGTCAATCGTCGTTTTAAACAGGGCGCAGAAATACAGCCACTCGGCATAGCCACCGCTGAATGTTGGTATCGGCAACGGGGGCAATGCTACAATCCAATAGCGTAGAGTGGGCAGCAACTCTACTGGAGCGGTTGGCAACTTCCACCTGGATGTCGACGTGAACGTCCGTGACTAGCTGAGAGAATTTCTAATACAAATCACTTCCAATTTTTATATGATTTAGCTCCTCCAATTCCTCCTGAAGCGCGACGAATCGATCACGCAGAAACTTTTCCATGGGCTCGACGGTCTGATGGTTGAGTCTTCGGTCCGCATCGCAGCCTTTACCTTCTGATGTAGGACCCTAATTTCTTGACAAGTAACCTCTGCTCGTCATCGCAACATCCTTTCCCTGCTTGCAGCAGCAGATCCAGCGACTTCAACTCCGGACTCCATTATGTAATTTAAGTGCACGGTTATTATTAACAAAAACAACAACATTTCCGTGTCACTTTTGTACTGATCACAATAATCAAAACGCGCTGTGATCACGTCGGGGTCACCAAAATGTGGAGCAAAAAACTCTTATTTAATTGCTTATTATTATTATTATTTTAATTATTATTATTATTATTATTATTAAATTTTTTTTAATTCTTATAGTTATAATTTTATAGAAAGCTGGCTGAATGTGCTGTCCAAAATGCTATATAGAAAGCTAACTGGTTATGAGTGGTATATATTTCCTAAGATATTGGGAATGTCGTTGGAGTTGTAAGTAATGGAATGTGAGAAGAAGGCATCATTAATGTATTCCGATTGTATGGTCTCCAGAATGTAAAATGGAGTTTACATTTTGAAAACACTGCTAGTGTAAAAACTAAGTTTGTAAACGTACATTTTAAGACTCTTTCTTTAAAGGTGCGTCCACTGATGCCACTGTTTCGGCACTTGTTTGAACAATAATGTTTATGCGACTGTGGCGAGAAAAGAGAAATATATAATTAAAATTCGTTACTTCAGCTGAGGTCCCTTAACAGTTTACGTTAAGGGAAAGGAGCATCTGTTCAGCCTGAAGTGAATCTATTTTCTTGTAGAGGAAGTATCTTTTATGCCATGCTATTTGCGTCTCCAAATGTAAAATCATTATGAATATGCCCCTGTTAATGAATTAGATCTACTTGCCGTCTATTCAAGAAATAGTGGCAAACCGAAAAACCAAAAATGCGAAAATCTCGGGAACTTTAAGAGCTAGAAAGTAGTTAAGAATGCGTATTTAAAAGATGCCACTGCAACTTGCCCCTAGTTCTCATCCGGCCACGCTCACTCTAACGCCCACAAACTGCGATAAACTGACTTTGTATAACATATTTTTACCAAAGATTTTGCAAATCGGAACATTATTTCTATTTATGAAGAAATTTAGGTTATAAGGCCTCACATGGGCAGTGACGTCACTATCAATTACTCAACATGCTTTCTCCGACAATAGGTGGCGCTATCGGAATTTCCACTAGCAAAATGAATATTTTAAAATTGTTGAAAACAACTCTCGACTATAGCGTTTCCTCTTGTTAACTATAAATTTATACAGGGTGACAATAAATAACCCGGACACACATTTTTGATCAGAATTTTTTAAGGAACTGTATTTGAAAAAAAATGCAGATACACAACTATTAAATAGGTATTGCGTTAACATATATTCAGGCGGTTTCGAAGTGGCTTCTTTGGGCTGCGATGCAGAGCCCTAAACGTTTCTGGAAATTAAGCGTAATGGGCCGCAGGTCTTCTTCCGATAATCGATCCCTTTTTTGGAGCAATGATTGCTTCAGCGCCTCCAAACTTATGTGGCGTTTAGCACGTGCCCTGGACTCCAAAATAGACCACACACTGTAGTCCATCGGATTAAGATCTGGCGAGTAAGGTTGCCATTCACTGGATGTGATAAAGTCCGGAAAATTGGCTTTGCACCAGTCCTTAGTCTTTTTCTATGGGCTGGCACTGAATCCTGTTGAAACATCCACTCTGTATCACCGAAGTGCTGCTGGGCCCAAGGAAGCACAAAAGTTTCCAAAATGTCCCGGCGGTACACTTCCTGATTGATTTTGACCCCTTGATCGATGAAAACAAGGGGTGTTTTGCCGGTGGCGCATATTCCTCCCCAAACCATTAAAGACTGCTCACATTGACGGCGCTCGATTATTGCAGAGGTACCTGAAGCTGCAGCCGACCAGCTTCTGTCATTTTGGTGATTGTGCGCCTGTTGGATGGTGAATATCTTCTCGTCCGTAAAGAGAATACGCTCCCATTTTTGAACTGCGGCCCGACGCTTTAGCTGACGGCATCTTTGGAGTCTCACGCTTATTGTCATCCGTAAGAAGATGCACTTTTTGGAGCTTGTAGGGCTTGAGATTAAGTTCATTTTTTGCAATCAACCGAATACTTTCTCGATTCACTCCGATTTCTCGGGCTATTTTTCTGACCGAGACTCTGCAATTCCGAATGATCCGCTTTTTCAATTGCACAACGATTGTTTTGGTATGCCAAGCAAACGAACAATGTTGCATTGAATGATTTCCTTGTTGAAACAGTTTTAAAATTGCACAACGATTGTTTTGGTATGCCAAGCAAACGAACAATGTTGCATTGAATGATTTCCTTGTTGAAACAGTTTTAAAGTTGCACAACGATTGTTTTGGTATGCCAAGCAAACGAACAATGTTGCATTGAATGATTTCCTTGTTGAAACAGTTTTAAAATTGCACAACGATTGTTAGGTATCCCGAAACAAATATCAAATTGGTGGAAATCACAAAAATGTAAATATATTTGTTTCAGTAAAGTACAAGCTATCGATAAATGCATTTATTTAAGGGCGGCATCATAACACATTTATAATAGATTGCTTCAAAGTTTGTCCGGGTTATTTATTGTCACCCTGTATATGTTTACAAACACTTTAGTAGACCTTACCTATATTCCTCTTACTTTCACTTATAGTTAAATTACAATTTATTTATTTTCAGTGCTCTGTACAACATAATGTAGAGTTTGACGCCATTCAAAAATGTTTTGACAGTAAACAAGGCCTGGATTTGCTAAAGCTAAACGGAGATGCCACTCAATCTTTAAGGCCTTCTGTAAAATTTATTCCAACAATCACAATAGATGGGTTCCAAGGTAGACAAGCTGCCATTTTAAAAGACTTGTTTTCTGAGGTGTGCAGGGCAGCTGGTGATTCAGAGGAAGCGAAGAATATATGCAAAACAATAAACTATTACTAACAAATCATTTAATATTTTTCATATACACAACAATTTGGTAAGATTAGGTGGAAATTTTATTGCATGAGCATTTTATAAAAACCAGAAGAAACTTTATAGTCGAGTGCCGCAACTATAAGGTACCCGTAACTGTTTCATAAAATTTTAAAATATCTCTTTTACTAGTGGAAATTGGAACAGCATGCTCCAGGATACCGCACAGGACACACGGAGCCGGCGCATTAAGGAGCATGCACGAACAATTACTACGAGTAAACGGCCTACGTCGGCTTACTTGATTCGCTGGCAGTGTACGGCACCTTTGTTCTAAAAACCGAGCCATAGATCCCCAAGTTGGCAGGCGGTCATCATATTTTCCTGTGACAGGGTCCAGCTTTTGAAAGATGATCTGGATGAGGAGGCATATGACCATTGAATCGGTCGGATAACACCTAAAGAGTTGCATCGGATCCTGACTCGACTACCCTTAGCTGTAGGATCTCGTTAATGTGAGCCTGGAATATTAATCGTCGATTACTAAAACGGTTGCGCAAAAGATAAGGGGCAAAATAATAATTCGCGTCAGTAATCTCCAACGCTCTCACAGTCTCCAAGGCTGACTCCCGCTTACATGAAATGAGCCACCGGAGCTTCTCCATCTTGGTCAAGTGAGGATGGCTGTCAATCGTCGTTTTAAACAGGGCGCAGAAATACAGCCACTCGGCATAGCCACCGCTGAATGTTGGTATCGGCAACGGGGGCAATGCTACAATCCAATAGCGTAGAGTGGGCAGCAACTCTACTGGAGCGGTTGGCAACTTCCATCTGGATGTCGACGTGAACGTCCGTGACTAGCTGAGAGAATTTCTAATACAAATCACTTCCAATTTTTATATGATTTAGCTCCTCCAATTCCTCCTGAAGCGCGACGAATCGATCACGCAGAAACTTTTCCATGGACTCGACGGTCTGATGGTTGAGTCTTCGGTCCGCATCGCAGCCTTTACCTTCTGATGTAGGACCCTAATTTCTTAACAAGTAACCTCTGCTCGTCTTCGCAACATCCTTTCCCTGCTTGCAGCAGCAGATCCAGCGACTTCAACTCCGGACTCCATTATGTAATTTAAGTGCACGGTTATTATTAACAAAAACAACAACATTTCCGTGTCACTTTTGTACTGATCACAATAATCAAAACGCGCTGTGATCACGTCGGGGTCACCAAAATGTGGAGCAAAAAACTCTTATTAAATTGCTTATTATTATTATTATTTTAATTATTATTATTATATTTTTTTTTAATTCTTATAGTTATAATTTTATAGAAAGCTGGCTGAATGTGCTGTCCAAAATGCTATATAGAAAGCTAACTGAGTGGTATATATTTCCTAAGATATTGGGAATGTCGTTGGAGTTGTAAGTAATGGAATGTGATAAGAGGGTATCATTAATGTATTCCGATTGTATGGTCTCCAGCATGTAAAATGGAGTTTTTTTTTTCGCGCAACTACCGTTGCTTGACGTGCATCCCACCTCCCGCCCAACCGACCGAGGGGCGCTGCCGTCTGACGTACGGCTCGGAACACGGGGATAGATCAGAGTGGATTAGGAAAGATACGAGGAAAGTTAGTTTTGTGCTAAATGGATTAGTATCGAAACTTTCAAAGTGCTGGGAGAAGAGTTAGAAGTAATTTTATAAAGATCATTGTAGTTTGAACATAGAACCCGAAATGGTTCATGTTGGGCAAAGTTCGAACTAAAATGCTATAAGGATAGAGGAATATAGTTTCTAGAAATCCTAAGGGGTACATGGATATTCAGGCGGCCTAGAAGGGCCTGGCTATCAATTTCACCCTTAAGAAGATTGTTTATAAAGATTAGCCCAAGCATCGAGCCACCATATAATACACGAAACAGTCATTGCTATTAGTTCTTAAGTATTTTTTAAATAATCTTAATTTGATATTTTTTAGAATAGAAAGGTGCCTTGTATACCAAGGGGGTTTATCCGCCATAGCCGGATACCACAACGGAACAAAGCGATCAAAAATTAGGTTTAATGTACTATAAAATATATCTAGAGTAGTCGACATATCGGTGCATGCGTACAAATCGGACCAGTCAAATTCTGAAATAAAGTTATTAATTTTTTTAAAGTCGGCTTTACGAAAACATCGAATTTTCTTATCAGCGTAATTGTTCTTAGGCTTAGTGCATAGCCCCGTATCGATCGTAAGATCTAATGTTGGATGATAAGGATCTTCAGGGAGTGTGAGAGGTGGAGCTCTGTAAATGGATACGGCGTCCGTATCGGAGAGAAAGCACAGATCGAGCAAACGACCTAAACAATTCCCTATATGATTAATTTGAGCCAGTGACATGTCTAACATGCCCGCAGTAAAGTCGTGATGCGACGTAGGTGTTAAAGCTAAGGTGTTATCGTTCATGGTCCAAGCCACCTGGGGTAGGTTAAAATCACCCAACACCACCAGCTGATCCATGTCCGATAACATTGAGAAGACAGACTGAATGGCTGCTAGGTGCCGCTCATATGTCAAGGAATCGGACTTAGGCGGAATATAAGAGCAAGTGATGTATAACTTTAACCTAGACAATGAGATTTTAACTGTAATAAATTCTAAGTCTCCAGTTTGAAGATTTATCACCTCGGAAACGAGATTAGAGTCCACTGAAATTAAGACTCCACCACCATTTCCGAGGGATCGGTCAAGCCTATATATTGTGTACCTACTGGGGAAAACTTCAGAATTAAGAATTTCTGGAGTAAGCCAGGTTTCGGTAAACACAATGACCTGGGATGCAAACGAGAAGCTTACCGAAAACAAATTAGAAAGTTTAGAACGTAAGCCTCTTGTGTTCTGGTACGTAAGAATAAAGGATGATGTTAGTTTTTTAGGTTGGCAGGAGCGTTTACTTGTGGAAGCTTTACTCCTAAAGGGCGACTTTTTTTCTTTTTTTTATTCTTAAGCTGATGTTCTTGAACGAAAATATGTTGCGGCCAGAAATTGGTCGAACAGATATCATCAAAAGCCATCGGAGGAACACGGATCTTGAAAGATGCCACGTTCCTAGCGTAGGAATATTTATATTTAGTAATATTTTCCACTCTAATATCGACTTTAAGTTTTGCTTGAATGTAAGCTAAGATGTCCGATTCGAACGTATCAGGGGAAAGCCGGGAAACAAAAATGTGTTTTCCAAGAGAAATATCAATCAAGGGCTTTGGCGGGGCGGGTGGTTTACCCACGCCACCAGTGGGGCAGGTAAGTTCCTCGGGTGAGTCAAGGGTAAATTCTTTTGGGCTTGTAGAACATTTGGCACGGGAGGGTCCAATGCGACTACCTCGGACTGCTCATCTGACAAATGCCTGCGCACCTTAGCAAAATTTTCGGGATCGGAAATATGGGCTGTTACCGGTGTCGTCTCGATTGGAGTGGTGGACAGCAGCGGTGACAATGAAGGAGACTGTTGAACATCAGACGGAGGGAGAAGGGAGTTATTTGCATTACTGGCGGTAACCGCCGGCGGCAAACGGGTCGTTCTTTTTCGCTTAGGAGACTCATTCAACAGTTGTAAATTGTTGAATTGAGTGTCCAGCGCAGAAAACAGGTCGTTAGCTTTGCGAAAAGCAACCAATACCTGACCGAACCCATTTTTAGTCTGCCGCATAAACGATCTAATTTCCTTCTGGGCCTCACGACATGTTTCACAACAGTAGTGTAAGCCGGAGTCGGAACGACCCAAAGCATCCGGAATGGTGGCTGGCTTAAACCCTGCACACTTGGAGTACCCAATGTTATCACACAGCCAGCAGTGGACGCTTACTTGGTCAACCGACACAATTTTTTTTGCATTTTTTAATGCAACAGATAATATCGGACATTTTGGCAAATAATTAATTATATGTAAACCAATGTGCCAGAAAAATATTATAGGGAAGAAAGGGAGTTTGAGAGAAACAGTTAGGGGCAAGAGAGTGAGCGAGAGAGTGTTAGCGAGAGCTACGAGGCGTTATAAGAGAGTACAAGTTGTATAAGAGAGAGAGAGTGTGTTTTCGAGAGCTACAAGCCGGTGGGAGATACAGAAAAGAGATCTACAGATGTTGTGCTGGAGCGGTAAGCAGTTCTGTTACTAATAGCACACAGTAAAGTAAAAATATGTTAGAATACAGACCACAATTGTTGATATTTGCTTGCATTAAATGCTTTATGCAAACAGATAACAATAAATGCACTGCACGACGCGGAATCGAAGACAGATTTTTGAATAAACGTTTGCAAAAAGTAGCAAAAACGAGGTGATTCGGGAATAAATTCAAAGTTTAAATTGCTCGAGAACACGCAAAAACCAAAAACACAACCGTTTGCTTGTATCATCTTCTGGATGATATGGCCAGGGATCCTACCCGTGGCGAGATCGATAGCAAGCGTCTGTGGGAGGAGAACGAGGACCTGAAGAACCGTCCAGACAAGAAAACTAAGGAGTGCAGCACAGCACTGCATGTACGAGTTGCGTTTCAATGAGCTGAGCAAGTTCAACCTGGCCAATGCCGATCAGAAGAAGATTACTGATCAGAGCCTGCATGAAGAGCTGTCATTCAAGGATCAGATCCACTCACAGGAGATCAAAGAGTCGCCTCAGCTTCGAGTATGATGCAAAGTTGATACAGAAATACCAGGACCTCATGGACCTCAAGGTCTCACTGGATTTGGAAATCGGTACCTACTTCCCCGATTTAATTATTCTAAAGCAATTAAAAACTCTTAGTTGCTCAACAATAATAATACCAAGAGGGAACGCTATAGTCCAGTGTCGCGACTATAAGATACTGTTTTACACAATTTTAAAATATTCATTTTTCTAGTGGAAATTCACAAGGTAGTGAGGTCACTGCCCATGTGAGGCGAAATATTATTCCGATTAAAAAATCTTTGGTAAATAGATAGATATTAACAGAAATAAGTTACACAAGGTCAAACGAAGGCATTCATAATAATAACAGTGGGCGTGGACGGATAAAAACTCGTGACAAGTTGCAGTGGCATTTCTTAACTACGTATTCTTAAGCCCAACTTTCTAGCTCTTATAGGTCCCGAGATTTTAGCATTTTTGGTTTTCCGGTTTTTGTGGGCGTTATGGTGGGCGTGGCTAGATGAAACAAAAAAACAATTCACATTTGGGGCATCATAAAAACCTACATGCCTAATCCCAACTTTCTATCACTTATAGTTACTGACCTTTTCTAGAAAATGCGAAAACCGTCTTTTGTGCTTGGTGGGCGTATGGGTGGATGTGGCCTGATAATGGTACCATCATAGGATGCGCTTGCATCTAAAGATTAAAATTTTCAACTTTTTAGCTCTAATAGTTCGTAAGATTTCAGCCAATTCACGAACGCGCTTTGATTGACTTGTGCGTACAGTTGGATGTGCGTGCGGCAACTTCTTGCAGACTACGGACTTTATCCTCGTATAGCGACTCGATAATTCGCATCTGCTCCTCATACTGGGAGCGCAGCTCCTGTAGCGACTGCTTCAACTTGGCATCATAGTCGGTGCGGAGGCGGTCGTCGATTTCGCTGTTCTCTGTCTTGCGGATGCGTCGCGTTTCATTGATATCTTGTGTGTGGATCTGATCCTTGAATGACAACTCCTCACGCAGGCTCTGAATGCTATTTATACCCGTTACTCGTAAAGTAAAGGGTATACTAGATTCGTTGAAAAGTATGTAACAGATAGAAGGAAGCGTTTCCGACCCGATAAAGTATATATATTTTTGATCAGGATCAATAGCGAAGTCGATTGAGTCCGTCTGTCCGTCCGTCTATATGAACGCTGAGATCTTAGGAACTATGACAGATACAAAGTTGAGATTAGGTATGAAGATTCTTGAGGTCCCTGGACAGCGCAAGTTTATTTCAGCATCCTGTCACTTTTAGAGGTAGAAAGTTGAAATTCAGTATGTATAATCTATGTATTCCAGCGCATCTTATAGGGGTACCACCCAGTAGCGTAGAGTGGGTAGCAACTGTACTGGAGCTGTTGGCAACTTCTACCTAGATGTCGAAGTGCACGTCCATGGCTACCTGTGAGAATTTATAATTCAAATCACTTCCGATGTCACTATCACCAAAATGTTGAGCAACTAAGAGTTTTTCATTGTTTTAGAATAAATAAATCTGGACAGTTAAATTTCCAAATTTTTATTACGAACAAAACCACGCCAAATGCAAGAAGTACATACAGCTCAACAACAAAAGCTTCGAGCTACAGCAGTTCTGCAAAAGCTCCCAAAAAGCGTATGCGCCACAAAGTAAAGCGCATGCGAAACTGAGATAATCAAAACAAACTAGAAACTGCTGATAAACCCGCCACAGCTCATCCGTCTTTGATTTGTCTGCTTGGCCCAACACTACGTATTCTTAGTTTTTTTTCGCATTTTAGGTTTTTGGTTTTTCTGGACGTAGGAGTGGGCGTGGCTTGATCGGAAAATCAATTCGCGTTAGGGGCACCATAAACCAACCACCATAAGATGCGCTGGCATCTATGGATTATACATACTACATTTCAATAATCATTATAATCAATTTATACAACTAAAATCTCTGGAATCTCAGAAACTATTAGAGCTAGAAATTTGGGATTAAGTGTGTATAATCTTAAACTTCTCTTACGCTTACCAAGCTCGAAAGTCGGGTTTCGCTTTTATAGAAAGGCTATTATCTCGTCAACTATAAGAGGTAGAAATTTGGGATTAAGAACGAATTCTTATTATTTTTACACCATCTGGTCAATACCACTCTAACGCCGACAAAACACGGAAAACTGTGGCGTCTTTGTTAGACCTTGTATAACATATTTTTGTCATTATCTATCGATATACCAAAGATGTTGTTTTATATAAGGCCTCACATGCAAAGTGATGTCATTTAGTAAACATGCTTCTTTGATAAAAGGTGGCGCGTTGTCCATTTCCACTATTCATTAATATTTTAAAATTGTGTAAAACTGTAATAGATATCTTTAGTCGTGGCACTCGACGATAGCGTTTCTTCTTGTTTCTACAAGTTACCGTTTCCGTTGTGTTACTCAGAGGGCTAATGCCGAAATTAATAGAGGTCAATCTATTCCTGGAATCCAAAAGGTTGGTTTTCTTAGTATTACCGAGACGGTGTAACTATACCTTTTAAAAAACGGCTAGCCTTCGAGGGTTTCCTGGGATTTTCGATTTGAACTCTTGCCGCGATCGGGTTTCGCTTCGTTACTTAAAATGGATATTCCTGAGAATGTCAATTCTCTGATATATATGTATATAAGTTAACACACCCAGTTCCCAAATTGGGAAACTGCCGAGTTGCGGGCCACATCCGGTGGCCAACACACGGAATAGGGAAACTGCCGACTCTGCACTCTGGGGGCAATCACCCAGAGCCCGATCAGAAGTGGCCAACACGCGCATTAAAGAAATCGTCGTCTCCGCACTCTGGAGTCAATCCCACGGTTCCCAGCCAGAACACTCGCGCAGCGAGTGATCGTAAGCACCTGGATAACATTGCTGATCCGGCACTTTGGCGACAGCGCTGCGACCGGACGAAGACTTCTAGCTGCAGCCGGATCGGACATTTAGTTTAGTTTTAAATTCAGACTCCACAGCCGTAGCTGTGTAATTATCAAAGAACCAATTATATTATCCTCTACCTTAACAGGTTTAGAAGAAATAATTTGTAACTCTCTAATATTGTAAGCCCAAATACTATCCTTTACCTTAATAGGTTCAGGAAAATAAATAAGTGAAATAAATAAATTGTTTTATTACTTAACGGATCCTTGCCCCAACGGGCACGAGTGAAAGTGAGAAATAATTTAAAGGTCGGTCGTAACGTAACCGATTCACCTGATACGAAGTTTAATGCATTTACAAAAGTAATTGCTATCGGTAGTGACAATTAATTAAATAATTGATAAAAAAAACACAAAAGTGCGGTGCATCAAATTGGCAGGAAAAATACGTCAAGAAATTTTGTTTTACGACAAATAAAAAAAACGTGAACAGCAAAAATTCCCCACTCTAAAAAAAGAGAACGAGAAATTCACAAACTTTGTGCAAATAAAAATAAAAACAGCGACAGTAAAGACACAAAATACGGCAAAGAAAAGTTGTTTTCTTTCCACGAATAAAGACAACGGGAACATCAAAAAATCCCCACCCTTCAAAAAAAGAGAACGAAGACTTTGTGTAAATAAAAACAAAACGAAGACAGCGGCAGTGAAAAACAGCGGCAACAGAGACAGCAGCAGGCAAAACAGCGGCAGCGACAGCAGCGGCGGCGATAAGTAGAGTAGGCTTTTGTCTGAATTATCGCCAAATAAATAAAAAAATCCGCGACATCTAACTGTGGGAACATTAAGAATTCCCTCTCTTTGCAATTTCGAGTAAAATTTATCTTTCTCGAAAATAAAAACTTAAAACTTACTTAATTATATTTAAAAAAAATTTTATTTCTCTCGAAAATAAAAACCTTAAAAAAATAAATTTTATTTTAACAATATTTAAATAAAACAAAAAAGCCCTTACTTGAATTTTTCTAGGTGTTCCAAAGTAAACATATTAAACATAAATATATTTATTTAGTAGATTTATAAATAAAATTTCCGACTGCCCATGGACAAATTTAAAAAAAAAAAATTAAGTAACGACCCCATGTACCGAAACCATAAAGAAACTGAGTCAGACGACGAGGTTATTGCAGAGTATAGAAAATCTTTGGACACAAAAATACAAAGACAGAAAGCTCAGAAAGAACAAGAAACTGAGACTTATTACCAACCATCCACTAGCAAGGGGGCATTTATTCGACCTAGTATTTTTAACACTACAAACCCACAGCCGCTTACAATGCAGCCAGAACAGATTGCAAGCATGGAGGCCGCTATAACTAGCGCACTCCAAAAAAAACAGGAACTATTTGATAAAAAATTAGCTGCACTTATAGGGGAGCTAAAATCACTCAAAACAAAAGATAGCACCCCACAAAGAGAGATGCAGTGCAACGAACCCCTTGACATGGTCAAGTCGGTTCCAGAATTTGATGATAGCCAGGAAAATTATATCTCCTGGAGGCTAGCTGCCACCGCAGCCTATAAAGTATTTGAACCATACGACGGTAATAGTCGATACTACCAAGCCGTCGGTATTCTAAAAAATAAAGTGAGAGGATCAGCAGCCGCAGTGCTATCCTCCTTCAATACGGTATTCAATTTTCATGCCATACTGGCACGCCTAGATTTCACGTACGCGGACAAAACTCCGACGCACGTTATTAAACAAGAATTAAGTCTGTCAAGACAGGGAGAGCTACCACTGCTCAAATTCTATGACGAAATAGAACGGAAGCTAACGCTTCCAACAAACAAAACAATAATGACCCATGACGCAACCGCAGCTGCCATCTTAAATGGACAGCACAGAAATGACGCTTTACATGCGTTCATATCTGGGTTAAAAAAATCTCTAAAAATAACCGTTTTTCCGGCACAACCTCGGGACTTGCCATCAGCTTTAGCATTAGCACAGGAAGCTGAATCGAGCAACGAAAGAAGTGCTTTTGCGGCCACTTTCGCCCGACATAATGAGGAGAAAAACCAGCGACAAGCAGGTTGGAAAAATCCCCAGACCAAGAATGAAAATACGAGAGCGGTTAAGAACACTCCTCACTTTATTAGAACCCAAAAAGGGGCCAACAATCAGAGTGGTTCCTTTAGACAGAGACCCCACACAAATTCGGGGTCTTACCAGGGTCAACCAGCACCAGAGCCAATGGAGGTCGACCCCTACTCTAGAAGGCTCTTTACTCGGCTCACAACATGGCAAAAAGGGCAGTCAACTAAACAAAAAATTAACTTCATGCCAGAGGAGAAATCTGACAACGAAGATTATGACACCGTTGCTGAAGCCTGTGCCACTGAAATAGAAGACGATCTTGATGAAGAAGATTCGTTTAATTTTTTAGATTAAAATCCCTGCTCCCCTACATTACAAGTACGGTAGCAGGAAGAGAAATAAAACTACTTTTAGACACAGGCACCTCAAAAAATTACATTACTCCAATCCCGGGGCTGAAAGGCATCGTGGCAGCGGAGAAACCCTTTACAGTGAAGTCAATCCATGGCTTCACCAAAATAGATAAAAAGTGCCTAGTTTCGGTGTTTAAAATAAAAACACCCTTTTTTATTCTAAATAACCTTAAAGAATTCGACGGTATTATCGGTCTCGACTTGCTTAAACAAGCGAATGCGAAACTCGATTTTACTGGAAACATTATCCACACAAATAACGGAGATGAAAAAATCCGATTTACAGAAAAACGTCAACTTTATTAAAATTAATGACGAAGATGTCCCCGTGGCAATTAGGGCCACCTTTGATAAAATGATTCCTAAAAATCAAAAAGCCTTCGCTGACCCAGACGAAGCACTTCCATTTAACATTAACACTATAGCAACAATAAAAAGTGATGGGGAACCGGTGTACTCCAAGTCGTACCCACACCCCATGGGTGTAACCGAATTCGTCAATGCAGAGGTTAAACAACTTCTAGCGGGCGGCGTAATACGGCCATCCAGATCCCCATATAACAACCCTACGTGGGTTGTAGATAAAAAAAGCATAGACCAGAATGGGGTTAAGAAGAAGCGATTAGTTATCGACTTCAGAAAACTAAACCAGAAAACAGTAGACGTAAACTACAATTTCGACAATACTGTCGAATATGGGCGAGTCACAGTACATTCGACCTTAAATCAGGCTTCCACCAGATAGAGCTGGCGGAAAAGGACAGGGAAAAACAGCCTTCTCCGTAAACAATGGCAAATACGAATTTTGCTGAATGCCATTCGGACTTAAAAACGCCCCAAGCATCTTCCAGAGGGCTATTGATGACGTCCTTAGAGTGGGAATCTCAAAAATATGCTACGTCTACGTAGATGATGTGATCATATTTTCAAAAACAAAAGAGGACCACGTCAGGGACGTGGACTGGGTTTTAGACAAACTCTTGGAAGCCGGTATGAGAGTATCCCAAGAGAAATCGAAGTTCTTTAAAAAGAGCGTCGAGTACCTGGGTTTTATAGTGACACAAGGGGGACTCCAAACTTCACCTGAAAAGGTAAAAGCTATTAAGGAATTTCCCTCACCAAAAACACTTTTTGACCTCAGATCTTTTCTGGGGCTAGCTAGCTACTACAGGTGCATGACCAAAGAACAAAAAGAAACGTTCGACAGACTGAGAGAAATCTTGGCATCAGAAGACGTTTTGCTCTCATATCCAGATTTTAAGAGGCCATTCGACTTTACTACGGACGCGTCAGGCTTCGGACTAGGGGCAGTTCTATCACAAGATGGCCGCCCAATTACAATGATATCACGCGCACTACATGATAGCGAAAAAAACTACGCAACCAATGAGCGAGAGCTCCTTGCCATTGTGTGGGCTCTTAAAAACTTCCGGAATTACTTATACGGAGCAAAAGGGTTGCAGATCTTTACCGATCATCAACCACTCACCTTTGCCGTCTCAGAAAAAAATCCCAATGCAAAGCTGAAGCGTTGGAAAGGAATTATTGACGACCATGGTGCAAAACTGGTTTATAAACCAGGAAAAGAAAATTTCGTGGCAGACGCATTATCTCGCCAGAACATTAATACCCTAGAAGACGGACAACAATCGGACTTAGCCACTATCCATAGTGAAGAGTCCCTAACATACACCATCGAGACAACCGACAATCCGGTAAACTGCTTCCGAAACCAAATCATAATTGAGGACGGAAATAGTTTCTCGGTGGATACATTCATCTTGTTTAAAAGCAAAGTCAGACACATAATCAAAACCCCCAACCGGGAAAATCTGATGGAAGCATTACAAGATGTTGTAAACGCAGAGGTAGTAAACGCGATACATTGCTCACTACCAACTTTAGCGTTTATCCAACACCAACTAGTGGAGTCCTTCCCTAGCACTTCTTTTAAGCACACGAAAAATTTCGTACAGGACATAAAGGACTTAACCGAACAGAAAGAAATTGTCATAACGGAACACAACAGGGCTCACCGAGCGGCACAGGAAAATGTAAAACAAATCCTTAGGGACTATTTCTTCCCAAAAATGCTTCGGTTAGCGACAGAAATAACATCAAACTGCAAAACCTGTTCCATGGCAAAATACAAACGCCACCCATCAAAACAAAGGGTCGCAGAATCTCCTATACCTTCATTCGTTGAGGAAATTCAACACATCGATATTTTCCCTTTTCCTTACCTTACATGCGTTGACAAATTCTCAAAATTCGCGATAGTGCAAACCATCGCACCTTTACTTCAAATAATAAATTTCTTTCCGAAAACCAAAACAATCTACTGCGATAACGAAAGTTTTTTACATTTTTTATATTCATCTATATTTTTCTAGGCTATTAAAATTCATTATAATCTGGGCATTAACGGCTGCTAGGACGGACGCGACGGTGAAACTAAATGACTACACGACCACAGACTACCAGTTATAGCAACGGACATCAGACATATTCGCAAGTTGGTAGCTACCCTAAAAATCCATCATAGGGCCGCTAGGAGTATAAACTTAATCGGAACAGCCTTAAAAGTTGTTGCAGGTACACCCGACTTTAATGATTGGGAACAAGTAAAATTCAACCAAGAGCAATTAATGAGAGCAGATGAAGGACAAACAGAATTAAATATTAAACTCCAAGAACGTTTGAACGAAAGTTCGAGCGCTATGAACCAAATTCAAAAATTCGAGACATATATAGAAACACACATTTTGAAAATCATCCTAGCTAAAAATAGAATCGTTATCACTGATTTGGAAAACATTCTAATGGGCTTAACCCTAGCAAAATTAAACATTGTAAGTCCGGCAATTCTAGATGGCTCCGACATTGGCGAATTTAAAGACAAACAGCCTATTAACATTAGTTTAATAGAAATTTTAGAAGTATCTAGTATAAGTGTTTTTCAAAATTCCGATGTCATTCATTTTCTCATTAAATTTCTTAACTCTAAGCTTGTTTGTAGAAGATAACAGTCGATAACGACGACCACTTAAAAGGAGAAGTTAACACACCCAGTTCCCAAATTGGGAAACTGCCGAGTTGCGGGCCACATCCGGTGGCCAACACACGGAATAGGGAAACTGCCGACTCTGCACTCTGGGGGCAATCACCCAGAGCCCGATCAGAAGTGGCCAACACGCGCATTAAAAGAAATCGTCGTCTCCGCACTCTGGAGTCAATCCCACGGTTCCCAGCCAGAACACTCGCGCAGCGAGTGATCGTAAGCACCTGGATAACATTGCTGATCCGGCACTTTGGCGACAGCGCTGCGACCGGACGAAGACTTCTAGCTGCAGCCGGATCGGACATTTAGTTTAGTTTTAAATTCAGACTCCACAGCCGTAGCTGTGTAATTATCAAAGAACCAATTATATTATCCTCTACCTTAACAGGTTTAGGAGAAATAATTTGTAACTCTCTAATATTGTAAACACAAATACTATCCTTTACCTTAATAGGTTCAGGAAAATAAATAAGTGAAATAAATAAATTGTTTTATTACTTAACGGATCCTTGCCCCAACGGGCACGAGTGAAAGTGAGAAATAATATAAAGGTCGGTCCAAATTAACTTATATATAAATACATTTATATATTTGTAACATATATATATTAATGTAGGAACATTATAAAAACAAGAACAGTTATTATTCATATTCCTTGTCTTTCTTTTAGAATAAATCCTCAAATTTCTTAAAATTTTCTACTAACCTTATGCATAGCATTTTGAGGTAAGTAGTTATCTGTAATCATACATGAGACTACTTGTAATCGCAGGAGTGGATCATCAATAATCTCCACAGTGCATGCGTGGTAAATGTTTGCTTGGCATTCCGTAGGTCCATGTTGACAATCAAAAGTTATTCTGTCATTAATTTGGTTTGTTCTCGCCTTGCCATAAGGTGCAAGACGCACCTCCATAATTCGTTCAGCGACCTTATAAGTAGGAAGCACCTGCTTAGTAAGAAAATACTTTGAATCGGGACATAAAGCTTCATAAAACACCGTAACGACTACTTTAACTGACGCTCTGTCTGTCATATTGTAGAAATGGTGATTCTGAAAATAGAAGAAATAAGAATGTCAGATACAAATAATTTAACATCCGTATAATGTATTATATCAATATCAGATTAGCGCAGTTTTTCTATATCGTTTATTATTCCGTGTCCTATGAGTTGGAACTCGATCGGCATTTTGGAAGCGCGCATACACAGCTAAAAGTGGGACATGCCGACGACCCATTTATTCAGAACCATACAGATCAATCTGAGGTTGACGAGAACAACACTTGTAGCATCTGGCACTGATGCCACTGTTTCGGCACTTGTTTGAACAATAATGTTTATGCGACTGTGGCGAGAAAAGAGAAATATATAATTAAAATTCGTTACTTCAGCTGAGGTCCCTTAACAGGGAAAGGAGCATCTATTCAGCCTGAAGTGAAAATATTTTCTTGTAGAGGGAGTATCTTTTATGCCATGCTATTTGCGTCTCCAAATGTAAAATCATTACGAATATGCCCCGGTTAATGAATTAGCTCTACTTGCCGTCTATTCAAGAAATAGTGGCAAACCGAAAAACCAAAAATGCGAAAACCTCGGGAACTATAAGAGTAAGAATGTGTATTTAAAAGATGCCACTGCAACTTGCCCCTAGTTCTCATCCGGCCACGCTCACTCTAACGGCCACAAACTGCGATAAACTGTGGCGTCCATAATATTATAGTGTATGTCTTTGTTTGACTTTGTATAACATATTTTTACCAAAGATTTTGCAAATCGGAACATTATTTCGCTATTTATGAAGAAATTTAGGTTATAAGGCCTCACATGGGCAGTGACGTCACTCTCAATTACTCAACATGCTTTCTCCGACAATATGTGGCGCTATCGGAATTTCCATTAGCAAAATGAATATTTTAAAATTGTTGAAAACAACTCTCGACTATAGCGTTTCCTCTTGTTAACTATAAATTTATACAGGGTGACAATAAATAACCCGGACACACATTTTTGATCAGAATTTTTTAAGGAACTGTATTTGAGAAAAAATGCGGATACACAACTATTAAATAGGTATTGTGTTAACATATATTCAGGCGGTTTCGAAGTGGCTTCTTTGGGCTGCGATGCAGAGCCCTAAACGTTTCTGGAAATTAAGCGCAATGGGCCGCAGGTCTTCTTCCGATAATCGATCCCTTTCTCGGAGCAATGATTGCTTCAGCGCCTCCAAACTTATGTGGCGTTTAGCACATGCCCTGGACTCCAAAATAGACCACACACTGTAGTCCATCGGATTAAGATCTGGCGAGAAAGGTTGCCATTCACTGGATGTGATAAAGTCCGGAAAATTGGCTTTGCACCAGTCCTTAGTCAATTTGGCTCTATGGGCTGGCACTGAATCCTGTTGAAACATCCACTCTGTATCACCGAAGTGCTGCTGGGCCCAAGGAAGCACAAAAGTTTCCAAAATGTCCCGGCGGTACACTTCCTGATTGATTTTGACCCCTTGATCGATGAAAACAAGGGGTGTTTTGCCGGTGGCGCATATTCCTCCCCAAACCATTAAAGACTGCTCACATTGACAGCGCTCGATTATTGCAGAGGTACCTGGAGCTGCAGCCGACCAGCTTCTGTCATTTTGGTGATTGTGCGCCTGTTGGATGGTGAATATCTTCTCGTCCGTAAAGAGAATACGCTCCCATTTTTGACCTGCGGCCCGACGCTTTAGCTGACGGCATCTTTGGAGTCTCACGATGCACTTTTTGGAGCTTGTAGGGCTTGAGATTAAGTTCATTTTTTGCAATCAACCGAACACTTTCTCGGTTCACTCCGATTTCTCGGGCTATTTTTCTGACCGAGACTCTGCAATTCCGAGTGATCCGCTTTTTCAATTGCACAACGATTGTTTTGGTATGCCAAGCAAACGAACAATGTTGCATTGAATGATTTCCTTGTTGAAACAGTTTTAAAATTGCACAACGATTGTTAGGTATCCCGAAACAAATATCAAATTGGTGCGAAGAATATATGCAAAAACAATAAACTATTACTAACTAACCATTTGATATTTTTCATACACACAACAATTTGGTAAGATTAAGTGGAAATTTTATTGCATGAGCATTTTATAAAAAACCAGAAGAAACTTTATAGTCGAGTGCCGCAACTATAAGGTACCCGTAACTGTTTCATAAAATTTTAAAATATCTCTTTTACTAGTGGAAATTGGAACAGCATGCGCCAGGATACCGCACAGGACACACGGAGCCGGCGCATTAAGGAGCATGCACGAACAATTACTAAACGGCCTACGCCGGCTTACTTGATTCGCTGGCAGTGTACGGCACCTTTGTTCTAAAAACCGAGCCATAGATCCCCAAGTTGGCAGGCGGTCATCATATTTTCCTGCAGCTTTGAGAGACAGGGTCCAGCTTTCGGTGGACCCAAGAGTGATCTGGATGAGGATCTCGTTAATGGGAGCCTGGAATATTAATCATCGATTACTAAAACGGTTTTGCAAAAGATCAGGGGCAAAATAATAATTCCCGTCAGTAATTTCCAACGCTCTCACAGTCTCCAAGGCTGACTCCCGCTTACATGAAATAAGCCACCGGAGCTTCTCCATCTTGGTCAAGTGAGGAAATACAGCCACTCGGCATAGCCACCGCTGAATGTTGGTATCGGCAACGGGGGCAATGCGACAATCCAATAGCGTAGAGTGGGCAGCAACTCTACTGGAGCGGTTGGCAACTTCCACTTGGATGTCGACGTGAACGTCCGTGACTAGCTGAGAAAATTTCTAATACAAATCACTTCCAATTTCGATATGATTTAGCTCCTCCAATTCCTCCTGAAGCGCGACGAATCGATCACGCAGAAACTTTTCCGTGGACTCGACGGTCTGATGGTTGAGTCTTCGGTCCGCATCGCAGCCTTTACCTTCTGATGTAGGACCCTAATTTCTTGACAAGTAACCTCTGCTCGTCTTCGCAACATCCTTTCCCTGCTTGCAGCAGCAGATCCAGCGACTTCAACTCCAGACTCCATTATGTAATTTAAGTGCACGGTTATTATTAACAAAAACAACAACATTTCCGTGTCACTTTTGTACTGATCACAATAATCAAAACGCGCTGTGATCACGTCAGGGTCACCAAAATGTGGAGCAAAAAAACTCTTATTTAATTGCTTACTATTATTATTATTTTAATTATTATTATTATTATATTTTTTTTAATTCTTATAGTTATAATTTTTTAGAAAGCTGGCAGAATGTGCTGTCCAAAATGCTATATAGAAAGCTAACTGAGTGGTATATATTTCCTAAGATATTGGGAATGTCGTTGGAGTTGTAAGTAATGGAATGTGAGAAGAGGGTATCATTAATGTATTCCGATTGTATGGTCTCCAGAATGTAAAATGGAGTTTACATTTTGAAAACACTGCTAGTGTAAAAACTAAGTTTGTAAACGTACATTTTAAGACTCTTTCTTTAAAGGTGCGTCCACTGATGCCACTGTTTCGGCACTTGTTTGAACAATAATGTTTATGCGACTGTGGCGAGAAAAGAGAAATATATAATTAAAATTCGTTACTTCAGCTGAGGTCCCTTAACAGTTTACGTTAAGGGAAAGGAGCATCTGTTCAGCCTGAAGTGAATCTATTTTCTTGTAGAGGGAGTATCTTTTATGCCATGCTATTTGCGTCTCCAAATGTAAAATCATTATGAATATGCCCCTGTTAATGAATTAGCTCTACTTGCCGTCTATTCAAGAAATAGTGGCAAACCGAAAAACCAAAAATGCGAAAATCTCGGGAACTATAAGAGATAGAAAGTAGTTAAGAATGCGTATTTAAAAGATGCCACTGCAACTTGCCCCTAGTTCTCATCCGGCCACGCTCACTCTAACGGCCACAAACTGCGATAAACTGTGGCGTCCATAATATTATAGTGTATGTCTTTGTTTGACTTTGTATAACATATTTTTACCAAAGATTTTGCAAATCGGAACATTATTTCGCAATTTATGAAGAAATTTAGGTTATAAGGCCTCACATGGGCAGTGACGTCACTATCAATTACTCAACATGCTTTCTCCGACAATAGGTGGCACTATCGGAATTTCCACTAGCAAAATGAATATTTTAAAATTGTTGAAAACAACTCTCGACTATAGCGTTTCCTCTTGTTAATTATAAATTTATACAGGGTGACAATAAATAACCCGGACACACATTTTTGATTAGAATATTTTAAGGAACTGTATTTGAAAAAAAATGCAGATACACAGCTATTAAATAGGTATTGTGTTAACATATATTCAGGCGGTTTCGAAGTGGCTTCTTTGGGCTGCTATGCAGAGCCCTAAACGTTTCTGGAAATTAAGCGCAATGGGCCGCAGGTCTTCTTCCGATAATCGATCCCTTTCTCGGAGCAATGATTGCTTCAGCGCCTCCAAACTTATGTGGCGTTTAGCACATGCCCTGGACTCCAAAATAGACCACACACTGTAGTCCATCGGATTAAGATCTGGCGAGTAAGGTTGCCATTCACTGGATGTGATAAAGTCCGGAAAATTGGCTTTGCACCAGTCCTTAGTCAATTTGGCTCTATGGGCTGGCACTGAATCCTGTTGAAACATCCACTCTGTATCACCGAAGTGCTGCTGGGCCCAAGGAAGCACAAAAGTTTCCAAAATGTCCCGGCGGTACACTTCCTGATTGATTTTGACCCCTTGATCGATGAAAACAAGGGGTGTTTTGCCGGTGGCGCATATTCCTCCCCAAACCATTAAAGACTGCTCACATTGACGGCGCTCGATTATTGCAGAGGTACCTGGAGCTGCAGCCGACCAGCTTCTGTCATTTTGGTGATTGTGCGCCTGTTGGATGGTGAATATCTTCTCGTCCGTGAAGAGAATACGCTCCCATTTTTGACCTGCGGCCCGACGCTTTAGCTGACGGCATCTTTGGAGTCTCACGATGCACTTTTTGGAGCTTGTAGGGCTTGAGATTAAGTTCATTTTTTGCAATCAACCGAACACTTTCTCGATTCACTCCGATTTCTCGGGCTATTTTTCTGACCGAGACTCTGCAATTCCGAGTGATCCGCTTTTTCAATTGCACAACGATTGTTTTGGTATGCCAAGCAAACGAACAATGTTGCATTGAATGATTTCCTTGTTGAAACAGTTTTAAAATTGCACAACGATTGTTAGGTATCCCGAAACAAATATCAAATTGGTGCGAAGAATATATGCAAAACAATAAACTATTACTAACTAACCATTTGATATTTTTCATAAAACACAACAATTTGGTAAGATTAGGTGGAAATTTTATTGCATGAGCATTTTATAAAAACCAGAAGAAACTTTATAGTCGAGTGCCGCAACTATAAGGTACCCGTAACTGTTTCATAAAATTTTAAAATATCTCTTTTACTAGTGGAAATTGGAACAGCATGCGCCAGGATACCGCACAGGACACACGGAGCCGGCGCATTAAGGAGCATGCACGAACAATTACTAAACGGCCTACGCCGGCTTACTTGATTCGCTGGCAGTGTACGGCACCTTTGTTCTAAAAACCGAGCCATAGATCCCCAAGTTGGCAGGCGGTCATCATATTTTCCTGTGACAGGGTCCAGCTTTTGAAAGATGATCTGGATGAGGAGGCATATGACCATTGAATCGGTCGGATAACACCTAAAGAGTTGCATCGGATCCTGACTCGACTACCCTTAGCTGCAGGATCTCGTTAATGGGAGCCTGGAATATTAATCATCGATTACTAAAACGGTTTTGCAAAAGATCAGGGGCAAAATAATAATTCCCGTCAGTAATCTCCAACGCTCTCACAGTCTCCAAGGCTGACTCCCGCTTACATGAAATAAGCCACCGGAGCTTCTCCATGTTGGTCAAGTGAGGATGGCTGTCAATCGTCGTTTTAAACAGGGCGCAGAAATACAGCCACTCGGCATAGCCACCGCTGAATGTTGGTATCGGCAACGGGGGCAATGCGACAATCCAATAGCGTAGAGTGGGCAGCAACTCTACTGGAGCGGTTGGCAACTTCCACTTGGATGTCGACGTGAACGTCCGTGACTAGCTGAGAAAATTTCTAATACAAATCACTTCCAATTTCGATATGATTTAGCTCCTCCAATTCCTCCTGAAGCGCGACGAATCGATCACGCAGAAACTTTTCCATGGACTCGACGGTCTGATGGTTGAGTCTTCGGTCCGCATCGCAGCCTTTACCTTCTGATGTAGGACCCTAATTTCTTGACAAGTAACCTCTGCTCGTCTTCGCAACATCCTTTCCCAGCTTGCAGCAGCAGATCCAGCGACTTCAACTCCAGACTCCATTATGTAATTTAAGTGCTCGGTTATTATTAACAAAAACAACAACATTTCCGTGTCACTTTTGTACTGATCACAATAATCAAAACGCGCTGTGATCACGTCGGGGTCACCAAAATGTGGAGCAAAAAAACTCTTATTTAATTGCTTATTATTATTATTATTTTAATTATTATTATTATTATATTTTTTTTTAATTCTTATAGTTATAATTTTTTAGAAAGCTGGCTGAATGTGCTGTCCAAAATGCTTATAGAAAGCTAACTGGTTATGAGTGGAATATATTTCCTAAGATATTGGGAATGTCGTTGGAGTTGTAAGTAATGGAATGTGAGAAGAGGGTATCATTAATGTATTCCGATTGTATGGTCTCCAGAATGTAAAATGGAGTTTACATTTTGAAAACACTGCTAGTGTAAAAACTAAGTTTGTAAACGTACATTTTAAGACTCTTTCTTTAAAGGTGCGTCCACTGATGCCACTGTTTCGGCACTTGTTTGAACAATAATGTTTATGCGACTGTGGCGAGAAAAGAGAAATATATAATTAAAATTCGTTACTTCAGCTGAGGTCCCTTAACAGTTTACGTTAAGGGAAAGGAGCATCTGTTCAGCCTGAAGTGAATCTATTTTCTTGTAGAGGGAGTATCTTTTATGCCATGCTATTTGCGTCTCCAAATGTAAAATCATTATGAATATGCCCCTGTTAATGAATTAGCTCTACTTGCCGTCTATTCAAGAAATAGTGGCAAACCGAAAAACCAAAAATGCGAAAATCTCGGGAACTATAAGAGATAGAAAGTAGTTAAGAATGCGTATTTAAAAGATGCCACTGCAACTTGCCCCTAGTTCTCATCCGGCCACGCTCACTCTAACGGCCACAAACTGCGATAAACTGTGGCGTCCATAATATTATAGTGTATGTCTTTGTTTGACTTTGTATAACATATTTTTACCAAAGATTTTGCAAATCGGAACATTATTTCGCAATTTATGAAGAAATTTAGGTTATGGGCAGTGACGTCACTATCAATTACTCAACATGCTTTCTCCGACAATAGGTGGCACTATCGGAATTTCCACTAGCAAAATGAATATTTTAAAATTGTTGAAAACAACTCTCGACTATAGCGTTTCCTCTTGTTAATTATAAATTTATACAGGGTGACAATAAATAACCCGGACACACATTTTTGATTAGAATTTTTTAAGGAACTGTATTTGAGAAAAATGCAGATACACAACTATTAAATAGGTATTGTGTTAACATATATTCAGGCGGTTTCGAAGTGGCTTCTTTGGGCTGCTATGCAGAGCCCTAAACGTTTCTGGAAATTAAGCGCAATGGGCCGCAGGTCTTCTTCCGATAATCGATCCCTTTCTCGGAGCAATGATTGCTTCAGCGCCTCCAAACTTATGTGGCGTTTAGCACATGCCCTGGACTCCAAAATAGACCACACACTGTAGTCCATCGGATTAAGATCTGGCGAGTAAGGTTGCCATTCACTGGATGTGATAAAGTCCGGAAAATTGGCTTTGCACCAGTCCTTAGTCAATTTGGCTCTATGGGCTGGCACTGAATCCTGTTGAAACATCCACTCTGTATCACCGAAGTGCTGCTGGGCCCAAGGAAGCACAAAAGTTTCCAAAATGTCCCGGCGGTACACTTCCTGATTGATTTTGACCCCTTGATCGATGAAAACAAGGGGTGTTTTGCCGGTGGCGCATATTCCTCCCCAAACCATTAAAGACTGCTCACATTGACGGCGCTCGATTATTGCAGAGGTACCTGGAGCTGCAGCCGACCAGCTTCTGTCATTTTGGTGATTGTGCGCCTGTTGGATGGTGAATATCTTCTCGTCCGTAAAGAGAATACGCTCCCATTTTTGACCTGCGGCCCGACGCTTTAGCTGACGGCATCTTTGGAGTCTCACGATGCACTTTTTGGAGCTTGTAGGGCTTGAGATTAAGTTCATTTTTTGCAATCAACCGAACACTTTCTCGGTTCACTCCGATTTCTCGGGCTATTTTTCTGACCGAGACTCTGCAATTCCGAGTGATCCGCTTTTTCAATTGCACAACGATTGTTTTGGTATGCCAAGCAAACGAACAATGTTGCATTGAATGATTTCCTTGTTGAAACAGTTTTAAAATTGCACAACGATTGTTAGGTATCCCGAAACAAATATCAAATTGGTGCGAAGAATATATGCAAAACAATAAACTATTACTAACTAACCATTTGATATTTTTCATACACACAACAATTTGGTAAGATTAAGTGGAAATTTTATTGCATGAGCATTTTATAAAAACCAGAAGAAACTTTATAGTCGAGTGCCGCAACTATAAGGTACCCGTAACTGTTTCATAAAATTTTAAAATATCTCTTTTACTAGTGGAAATTGGAACAGCATGCGCCAGGATACCGCACAGGACACACGGAGCCGGCGCATTAAGGAGCATGCACGAACAATTACTAAACGGCCTACGCCGGCTTACTTGATTCGCTGGCAGTGTACGGCACCTTTGTTCTAAAAACCGAGCCATAGATCCCCAAGTTGGCAGGCGGTCATCATATTTTCCTGTGACAGGGTCCAGCTTTTGAAAGATGATCTGGATGAGGAGGCATATGACCATTGAATCGGTCGGATAACACCTAAGAGTTGCATCGGATCCTGACTCGACTACCCTTAGCTGCAGGATCTCGTTAATGGGAGCCTGGAATATTAATCATCGATTACTAAAACGGTTTTGCAAAAGATCAGGGGCAAAATAATAATTCCCGTCAGTAATCTCCAACGCTCTCACAGTCTCCAAGGCTGACTCCCGCTTACATGAAATAAGCCACCGGAGCTTCTCCATCTTGGTCAAGTGAGGATGGCTGTCAATCGTCGTTTTAAACAGGGCGCAGAAATACAGCCACTCGGCATAGCCACCGCTGAATGTTGGTATCGGCAACGGGGGCAATGCGACAATCCAATAGCGTAGAGTGGGCAGCAACTCTACTGGAGCGGTTGGCAACTTCCACTTGGATGTGGACGTGAACGTCCGTGACTAGCTGAGAAAATTTCTAATACAAATCACTTCCAATTTCGATATGATTTAGCTCCTCCAATTCCTCCTGAAGCGCGACGAATCGATCACGCAGAAACTTTTCCATGGACTCGACGGTCTGATGGTTGAGTCTTCGGTCCGCATCGCAGCCTTTACCTTCTGATGTAGGACCCTAATTTCTTGACAAGTAACCTCTGCTCGTCTTCGCAACATCCTTTCCCAGCTTGCAGCAGCAGATCCAGCGACTTCAACTCCAGACTCCATTATGTAATTTAAGTGCTCGGTTATTATTAACAAAAACAACAACATTTCCGTGTCACTTTTGTACTGATCACAATAATCAAAACGCGCTGTGATCACGTCGGGGTCACCAAAATGTGGAGCAAAAAAACTCTTATTTAATTGCTTGTTATTATTATTATTTTAATTATTATTATTATTATATATTCTTATAGTTATAATTTTTTAGAAAGCTGGCTGAATGTGCTGTCCAAAATGCTTATAGAAAGCTAACTGGTTATGAGTGGAATATATTTCCTAAGATATTGGGAATGTCGTTGGAGTTGTAAGTAATGGAATGTGAGAAGAGGGTATCATTAATGTATTCCGATTGTATGGTCTCCAGAATGTAAAATGGAGTTTACATTTTGAAAACACTGCTAGTGTAAAAACTAAGTTTGTAAACGTACATTTTAAGACTCTTTCTTTAAAGGTGCGTCCACTGATGCCACTGTTTCGGCACTTGTTTGAACAATAATGTTTATGCGACTGTGGCGAGAAAAGAGAAATATATAATTAAAATTCGTTACTTCAGCTGAGGTCCCTTAACAGTTTACGTTAAGGGAAAGGAGCATCTATTCAGCCTGAAGTGAAACTATTTTCTTGTAGAGGGAGTATCTTTTATGCCATGTTATTTGCGTCTCCAAATGTAAAATCATTACGAATATGCCCCTGTTAATGAATTAGCTCTACTTGCCGTCTATTCAAGAAATAGTGGCAAACCGAAAAACCAAAAATGCGAAAATCTCGGGAACTATAAGAGCTAGAAAGTAGTTAAGAATGCGTATTTAAAAGATGCCACTGCAACTTGCCCCTAGTTCTCATCCGGCCACGCTCACTCTAACGGCCACAAACTGCGATAAACTGTGGCGTCCATAATGTTATAGTGTATGTCTTTGTTTGACTTTGTATAACATATTTTTACCAAAGATTTTGCAATCGGAACATTATTTCGCAATTTATGAAGAAATTTAGGTTATGGGCAGTGACGTCACTATCAATTACTCAACATGCTTTCTCCGACAATAGGTGGCACTATCGGAATTTCCACTAGCAAAATGAATATTTTAAAATTGTTGAAAACAACTCTCGACTATAGCGTTTCCTCTTGTTAATTATAAATTTATACAGGGTGACAATAAATAACCCGGACACACATTTTTGATTAGAATTTTTTAAGGAACTGTATTTGAGAAAAAATGCAGATACACAGCTATTAAATAGGTATTGTGTTAACATATATTCAGGCGGTTTCGAAGTGGCTTCTTTGGGCTGCTATGCAGAGCCCTAAACGTTTCTGGAAATTAAGCGCAATGGGCTGCAGGTCTTTTTCCGATAATCGTTCCCTTTCTCGGAGCAATGATTGCTTCAGCGCCTCCAAACTTATGTGGCGTTTAGCACATGCCCTGGACTCCAAAATAGACCACACACTGTAGTCCATCGGATTAAGATCTGGCGAGTAAGGTTGCCATTTACTGGATGTGATAAAGTCCGGAAAATTGGCTTTGCACCAGTCCTTAGTCAATTTGGCTCTATGGGCTGGCACTGAATCCTGTTGAAACATCCACTCTGTATCACCGAAGTGCTGCTGGGCCCAAGGAAGCACAAAAGTTTCCAAAATGTCCCGGCGGTACACTTCCTGATTGATTTTGACCCCTTGATCGATGAAAACAAGGGGTGTTTTGCCGGTGGCGCATATTCCTCCCCAAACCATTAAAGACTGCTCACATTGACGGCGCTCGATTATTGCAGAGGTACCTGGAGCTGCAGCCGACCAGCTTCTGTCATTTTGGTGATTGTGCGCCTGTTGGATGGTGAATATCTTCTCGTCCGTAAAGAGAATACGCTCCCATTTTTGACCTGCGGCCCGACGCTTTAGCTGACGGCATCTTTGGAGTCTTACGCGCTTATTGTCATCCGTAAGAAGATGCACTTTTTGGAGCTTGTAGGGCTTGAGATTAAGTTCATTTTTTGCAATCAACCGAATACTTTCTCGATTCACTCCGATTTCTCGGGCTATTTTTCTGACCGAGACTCTGCAATTCCGAGTGATCCGCTTTTTCAATTGCACAACGATTGTTTTGGTATGCCAAGCAAACGAACAATGTTGCATTGAATGATTTCCTTGTTGAAACAGTTTTAAAATTGCACAACGATTGTTAGGTATCCCGAAACAAATATCAAATTGGTGGGAATCACAAAAATGTAAATATATTTGTTTCAGTAAAGTGTAAGCTATCGATAAATGTCCTGGTTATTTATTGTCACCCTGTATATGTTTACAAACACTTTAGTAGACCTTATCTATATTCCTCTTACTTTCACTTATAGTTAAATTACAATTTATTTATTTTCAGTGCTCTGTACAACATAATGCAGAGTTTGCTAAAGCTAAACGGAGAAGCCACTCAATCTTTAAGGCCTTCTGTAAAATTTATTCCAACAATCACAATAGATGGGTTCCAAGGTAGACAAGCTGCCATTTTAAAAGACTTGTTTTCTGAGGTGTGCAGAGCAGCTGGTGATTCAGAGGAAGCGAAGAATATATGCAAAACAATAAACTATTACTAACTAACCATTTGATATTTTTCATACACACAACAATTTGGTAAGATTAGGTGGAAATTTTATTGCATGAGCATTTTATAAAAACCAGAAGAAACGTTATAGTCGAGTGCCGCGACTATAAGGTACCCGTAACTGTTTCATAAAATTTTAAAATATCTCTTTTACTAGTGGAAATTGGAACAGCATGCGCCAGGATACCGCACAGGACACACGGAGCCGGCGCATTAAGGAGCATGCACGAACAATTACTAAACGGCCTACGTCGGCTTACTTGATTCGCTGGTAGTGTACGGCACCTTTGTTCTAAAAACCGAGCCATAGATCCCCAAGTTGGCAGGCGGTCATCATATTTTCCTGTGACAGGGTCCAGCTTTTGAAAGATGATCTGGATGAGGAGGCATATGACCATTGAATCGGTCGGATAACACCTAAAGAGTTGCATCGGATCCTGACTCGACTACCCTTAGCTGCAGGATCTCGTTAATGTGAGCCTGGAATATTAATCGTCGATTACTAAAACGGTTGCGCAAAAGATCAGGGGCAAAATAATAATTCGCGTCAGTAATCTCCAACGCTCTCACAGTCTCCAAGGCTGACTCCCGCTTACATGAAATGAGCCACCGGAGCTTCTCCATCTTGGTCAAGTGAGGATGGCTGTCAATCGTCGTTTTAAACAGGGCGCAGAAATACAGCCACTCGGCATAGCCACCGCTGAATGTTGGTATCGGCAACGGGGGCAATGCTACAATCCAATAGCGTAGAGTGGGCAGCAACTCTACTGGAGCGCTTGGCAACTTCCACCAGGATGTCGACGTGAACGTCCGTGACTAGCTGAGAAAATTTCTAATACAAATCACTTCCAATTTCGATATGATTTATTTCCTCCAATTCCTCCTGAAGCGCGACGAATCGATCACGCAGAAACTTTTCCGTGGACTCGACGGTCTGATGGTTGAGTCTTCGGTCCGCATCGCAGCCTTTACCTTCTGATGTAGGACCCTAATTTCTTGACAAGTAACCTCTGCTCGTCTTCGCAACATCCATTCCCTGCTTGCAGCAGCAGATCCAGCGACTTCAACTCCAGACTCCATTATGTATTTTAAGTGCACGGTTATTATTAACAAAAACAACAACATTTCCGTGTCATTTTTGTACTGATCACAATAATCAAAACGCGCTGTGATCACGACAGGGTCACCAAAATGTGGAGCAAAAAAACTCTTATTTAATTGCTTATTATTATTATTATTTAATTATTATTATTATTATATTTTTTTTTAATTCTTATAGTTATAATTTTTTAGAAAGCTGGCTGAATGTGCTGTCCAAAATGCTATATAGAAAGCTAACTGAGTGGTATATATTTCCTAAGATATTGGGAATGTCGTTGGAGTTGTAAGTAATGGAATGTGAGAAGAGGGTATCATTAATGTATTCCGATTGTATGGTCTCCAGCATGTAAAATGGAGTTTACATTTTGAAAACACTGCTAGTGTAAAAACTAAGTTTGTAAACGTACATTTTAAGACTCTTTCTTTAAAGGTGCGTCCACTGATGCCACTGTTTCGGCACTTGTTTGAACAATAATGTTTATGCGACTGTGGCGAGAAAAGAGAAATATATAATTAAAATTCGTTACTTCAGCTGAGGTCCCTTAACAGTTTACGTTAAGGGAAAGGAGCATCTATTCAGCCTGCTATTTGCGTCTCCAAATGTAAAAGCATTACGAATATGCCCCTGTTAATGAATTAGCTCTACTTGCCGTCTATTCAAGAAATAGTGGCAAACCGAAAAACCAAAAATGCGAAAATCTCGGGAACTATAAGAGCTAGAAAGTAGTTAAGAATGCGTATTTAAAAGATGCCACTGCAACTTGCCCCTAGTTCTCATCCGGCCACGCTCACCAAAGATTTTGCAAATCGGAACATTATTTCGCTATTTATGAAGAAATTTAGGTTATAAGGCCTCACATGGGCAGTGAAGTCACTATCAATTTCTCAACATGCTTTCTCCGACAATAGGTGGCGCTATCGGAATTTCCACTAGCAAAATGAATATTTTAAAATTGTTGAAAACAACTCTCGACTATAGCGTTTCCTCTTGTTAATTATAAATTTATACAGGGTGACAATAAATAACCCGGACACACATTTTTGATCATAATTTTTTAAGGAACTGTATTTGAGAAAAAATACAGATACACAACCATTAAATAGGTATTGTGTTAACATATATTTAGCCGGTTTCGCAGTGGTTTCCTTGGGCTGCGATGCAGAGCCCTAAACGTTTCTGGAAATTTAGCGCAATGGGCCGCAGGTCTTCTTCCGATAATCGATCCCTTTCTCGGAGCAATGATTGCTTCAGCGCCTCCAAACATATGTGGCGTTTAGCACATGCCCTGGACTCCAAAATAGACCACACACTGTAGTCCATCGGATTAAGATCTGGCGAGTAAGGTTGCCATTTACTGGATGTGATAAAGTCCGGAAAATTGGCTTTGCACCAGTCCTTAGTCAATTTGGCTCTATGGGCTGGCACTGAATCCTGTTGAAACATCCACTCCGTATCACCGAAGTGCTGCTGGGCCCAAGGAAGCACAACAGTTTCCAAAATGTCCCGGCGGTACACTTCCTGATTGATTTTGACCCCTTGATCGATGAAAAAAAGGGGTGTTTTGCCGGTGGCGCATATTCCTCCCCAAACCATTAAAGACTGCTCACATTGACGGCGCTCGATTATTGCAGAGGTACCTGGAGCTGCAGCCGACCAGCTTCTGTCATTTTGGTGATTGTGCGCCTGTTGGATGGTGAATATCTTCTCGTCCGTAAAGAGAATACGCTCCCATTTTTGACCTGCGGCCCGACGCTTTAGCTGACGGCATCTTTGGAGTCTCACGCGCTTATTGTCATCCGTAAGAAGATGCACTTTTTGGAGCTTGTAGAGCTTGAGATTAAGTTCATTTTTTGCAATCAACCGAATACTTTCTCGATTCACTCCGATTTCTCGGGCTATTTTTCTGACCGAGACTCTGCAATTCCGAGTGATCCGCTTTTTCACGATCTGGCGAATTCTGGAAGTGTTAGCGGTGCATGGTCTGCCTCGTCCGGGACGGTCACCTTCATGGCCAAGCTCGTTAAATCGCCGGATAGCGTCAGAGACCGTTTGTTTTGGTATGCCAAGCAAACGAACAATGTTGCATTGATTGATTTCCTTGTTGAAACAGTTTTAAAATTGCACAACGATTGTTTTGGTATGCCAAGCAAACGAACAATGTTGCATTGAATGATTTCCTTGTTGAAACAGTTTTAAAATTGCACAACGATTGTTAGGTATCCCGAAACAAATATCAAATTGGTGGGAATCACAAAAATGTAAATATATTTGTTTCAGTAAAGTACAAGCTATCGATAAATGCATTTATTTAAGGGCGGCATCATAACACATTTATAATAGATTGCTTCAAAGTTTGTCCGGGTTATTTATTGTCACCCTGTATATGTTTACAAACACTTTAGTAGACCTTATCTATATTCCTCTTACTTTTACTTATAGTTAAATTACAATTTATTTATTTTCAGTGCTCTGTACAACATAATGTAGAGTTTGACGCCATTCAAAAATGTTTTGACAGTAAACAAGGTCTGGTTTTGCTAAAGCTAAACGGAGAAGCCACTCAATCTTTAAGGCCTTCTGTAAA